>NC_042978.1:33634058-33776558 GCF_901001165.1 Salmo trutta | reverse complement strand
TTTTCACGCACAACAGTGTCTAGGGTTTACTGAGAATGTTTTGTAAGTCGCTCTTGATAAGAGCGTCTGCTAAATGCCTTAAATGTAAATGTAAATGTTGCGACAAACAAAAAAATCCATTCAGCAGCAGTCCTGTGGGCAAACACAGCTCCTTGATTAGAGAGGTCGAAGGAGAATGGCAATTATCGTGCAAGCTAAAATGCGGGCCACAAACAGGCAAATAGCGGAGCAGTACAACAGTAGTGTGCAGAACGGCATCTCGGAACGCATAACTCGTCAGCCCTTGTCACAGATGGGTTCCACTCCTATCAGCTAAAAACAAGAAAAACGGCTCCAGTGGGCACATGATCACCAACACTGGACAATTGAGGAGTTGAAAAACCTTGTTTGCTCCTATGAATCCTGGTTCCTGTTGCATCATGCTGATGGCAGAGTCAAGATTTGGCATAAGCAGCATGAGGCCATGACCCCATCCTGCCTGGTGTCAACAGTACAGGCTGGTGGCAGTTGTGTAATGGTGTGGGAATGTTTTCCTGGCACACGTTAGGTCCCTTGATCCCAATTGAGCAACTTTTGAATGCCACAGTGTATCTGAACATTGTTGCTGACCAGGTGCAGATCTTTATGGCTACAGGGGTGTCCGACCCGGTACTAGATGGTTATACCTAATAAATTGACCACTGCGTGTAAGTTACCCGTTCTTTGTTCTATCAGTGTGAACTCACGCATCCATAACCACAGTTCACAGGGATTAGATTAAAGTCTGATTTTAAAGTTGGATGGCTGAAAATCTAATAACACGCTCTTACACTCTCCTGAGCTTAGTGTAATGCCTGCCTTAAGGCACTCACAGACAGCGCGCAGTGGACTGGGTGGCCCATTCATTTTCAATGAATCCTAGGCTGGGGGTGAAATTCGATCCAGGCGGAGTGGTTGGTGGTGCTCATGCCCATGGAAGCTGCTCAGCCGAGGCAGAGAAAATAGGATTATACTTTATTTTTCAAGCAGTGCTGTCGTTGTTGACCAATCACAGTAGAAAACGTAGCCTGCGTGGTGATACGTCAGCACTTACAACCAACAGCAGGACCAGCTAACTTCTTCTGCTAGCTACCTGGCTAACATCATCAGTTTACAGAGTCACGTTTAACAATAAAATAATTGTTTTCTAATCTATTTGTGGATTAATAATTTCTGTTTCATGTAATTACATTTTGTATGCATGCTTATGATGTTATAGCGATTCCCTTTTCACACACCAATAATGTTTGCTTTTCGCTGCTATGGTCATATGTGAAGGCACTAGCCCAGGGCTGCCCAACCCTCTTCCTGGAGAGTTACCGTCCTGTGGGTTTTTAGTCCAACCCTAATTTAACACACCTGATTCTACTAATTAGCTGCTCAATTAGCCGCTTTCAACTAATTAGCCGCTTTGACTAAAGGGACAAGTGGTGTACCTGGCGGTGGGGAACTCAGCGATATTCCGGTGGGTGTCTGAAAAGTGATTTACTGAGAGGCGTGACCATGTACACACACACACACGCACGCACGCACGCACGCACACACACACACACACACACACACACACACAAGTACACACACTCACAAGCACGCGTGTCAAACACACACTCGAGACAGTGTTATTTCCCAAGTGGGGTGCTTTGACCAAGTAGCGATTTGTTGAGCTATCTGGGTTCTCTCATAAGAGAGGTGGGGGGTGGAGCAGTAAAGTAGGGGAACAGAAGGAGGTCTGTAAGTGGCTGCATATGGATGGAGGAGAGAATCAGAGCGGCAGAGATAAGCCAGATAGGAAAGTTAATTAATGCAGTAGGCCTTCACCATGTAATGGAAGAGAGCTTGATCTGCGTGTCATGGGCTTTTACCTGGGCTGGCAGCTCTGGGCCTAGACCATAAGCCGTTGAATATATAGACCAGGGGTCTCAAACTCATTTTTCCCCACAGGCCGCATTCGGTCTTTACCAAGGTCCGGAGAGCTGCACTTAAAATTGATTATATTTCCTTGCTGTCAAAAACCCTAACCTTAAAATTGGACTCTATCCATCGCTTTTTGAATTTCCGATGCTCCCTGACTGTCTCGCTTTCGTGATGATGACTGTTAGCAAGCTGGGCAGAGTGAAAAGACTAACAATGTAGGTCCATTCACATTTATACACAGTTTCGATATGGTTTTAGTCATTTAAATGTAGATTAAGACCAGCTGAGAGAGGAGAAACCAGGAACATAAACCTGTAAAATGAAGTCGGTCTGGGGTTCTGGGATGCCCGTAGGGCAACACCCTTAGTGCTTCTGAAGAATGATTGGTCGTTCAGCCTAAGACTGGCGGCTGATTCGCCAGGCATCTGTGTTTTGCCTCAAACTTATGCAAATAAGTTTTGCTTTCACAGGAATCTCACCGCAGTCATATCTGTACACACACATATATGCGTATGCACACGCACACAGAGGGATATGTGTGTATGTGTATGCGTCTCATGCAAGATTTGTCTTTGAACCTCCTCTCAGTGTGTAACTTACGTCCTCTCCCAAATGAGATCAACTACCGTGGAATTCCAGCACTCCGAGAATTGTCATCTCTCGTTCTGTTTCCCCTCCTCTCTCTACCTCCCTCTCTCATCCCCTCTTCCCCCTCCTCACTACCAGTGGTGGAAAAAGTACCCAATTGTCATACTTGAGTAAAAGTAAAGATACCTTAAAAGAAAATGACTCAAGTAAAAGTGAAAGTCACCCAGTAAAATACTACTTGTGTAAAAGTCCAAAAGTATTTGGTTTTAAATGTACTTAAGTATCAAAAGTAAATGTAATCGTTAAAATATACTTAAGTATCAAAAGTAAAAGTAAAATTATAAATAATTTCAAATTCCTTATATTCAGCAAACCAGACCACGATTTTCTTGATTTTTTTTAAATTTACGTATAGCCAGGGGCACACTTCAACATTCACACATCATTTACAAACAAAGCATTTGTGTTTAGTGAGTCTGCCAGACCAGAAGCAGTAGGGATGACCGGGGATGTTCTCTTAATAAGTGTGTTTAATTAGACAATTTTCCTGTCCTGCTAAGCATTCAAAATGTAACGAGTACTTTTGGGTGTCAGGGAAAATGTATGGAGTAGAAAGTACATTATTTTCTTTAGGAATGTAGTGGAGTAAAATTAAAGTTGTCAAAAATATGAATAGTAAAGTAAAGTACAGATACCCAAAAAAACTATTTAAGTAGTACTTTAAAGCATTTTGTACTTAAGTACTTTACACCACTGCTCACTACCTCTTCTCATTCCCCATCTCCTCTTCTCCTCCACTCTTCCCCTTATGTCTCCCTCTCATCCTTCCCCTCCTACACTTGCTCCCCTGCCTCTTCCTCTCATCCCCCTGTGTACTCCCTTCTTCCTTCTCCCCAAGAGAAACCTGAAGCAATTAAACAAACAAAATATTAAAATGCATGCATATGGTAACAACCATTGCCTATGAAGACAGCTTTAAATATGCTAATATGGTGGAGGGTCTTAGCAGCATGAAACAGAGCCTGGAGAGAGAATGGGCTTTACTTTCACTCTCTAAATCCAGCCGATACAGCACACAGCTACACAAGTATTTTTGTGTGTGTGTGTGTGTGTGTGTGTGTGTGTGTGTGTGTGTGTGTGTGTGTGTGTGTGTGTGTGTGTGTGTGTGCGTGTGTGTGTGTGCGTGTGTGTGTGTGTGTGTGTGTGTGTGTGTGCGTGTGTGTGTGTGTCTGTGCCAGTTTATGCTGGTGTTTGTGTTTCTCTTACCCTATATACAGTATACCAAAGTAGCAGGAAGGCAGCGTTTGAGTCTCTTCCTGCTTGATTATAAATAATCTATTACCATGGGGGTTAAATATTTCTTTATCTGTGAGAGCCATGGTCTGTGTCCCAAATGGCACCCTATTCCCTATGTAGTGCACTACTAGTCTATTTAGGACGCAAATATAGAGTAACGACCTTGACTCCTCAACTGATTGAGACACGGGGAGACGTTATTAAATATAATGATTGGCATTTCCAAATGTTAGCATGCCCTTCATAATTCATAACCTAATATATGTGCAACATGGGACAGTGAAATGACACTAATATCCAATTATATTATATATTTCCTTCCCCTCAAAGCAACTTGAATCCCACAGCTAATAAACGCCTTGACTGATGACAGCTCAATCTAATTTATAATGAGAGGTAGAGCTCTGTATACACACTCAAACGCACGCACACATACACAAAAACAGAAACTGACACACACACAGGCAATTGTCATCACTTACCATCACTTTGGCTTCTAACCTGCTCTGCTCTAGTGAAAATCAGATCAATATGACACATTACTTGAGAACCTCCATGTAAACCGAAGTGTACTTCTATTAGCTGTCAGAGAATTATAACTACCATTAACTACCATTATAACTACCATTACTGCTTATCACTTATTAACCATCATTTATTCACATTACTTTACTTTAATAAAATATTTCAGCTGTTGTAAATAATACATTTGTTTTATTTGATTACTTTATTATTTCATTCCAAGTCATCATCTATTCTCTATAGAGGTGCTGCCTATGCTGTCTGACAAAATCACTATTTTCTAGTCCTTCAAAGTAAATAAGGCATACTTTTATGACTACTGAATACCAACAATAAATCACTTAGATCATGTATTTTCAGGTAGAGATACCTTGAGAAGCTGCTCTCTATATTCCCTCATCATCACGCATTCTTCTGTCTCTTAGTAGCAGGCATAAAAGAAAGACACAGACAGGACAAGTAGGTGCGCATTGGATTATGGTCATTGTAATTAATTACCACGTTTTCTGCGCTAAACCACAGAGTTTCTTAACCCAGAGGCGCAACATCGCGAGACTTCCGGGAATGCTTGCGCAACAGAACAAGCAGACCAGGCCGGGGTTTGGCATTTGAGAAGTCATTGAGAGAAGTGAAAAATTCTTCTTTAGTTAGTTAATTTTCTCTAAATCTAAGTGCACAAACTAGATTCAAGTCAATGTCTTAAGTAGTTGAACATGTTATTACTCCAACCTTGTGAAAGTGACAAACTGACACGTTTCATTGTCATCAAAAACAACATGAGACGACTGTTAGACCCGATGACCTGTTTCTGCACTTGAGCTTAGCTAACCAACGTCACCATGACATCGCCTACAAGTGTGATCTGGGATTTCAATTGGAGAAGCAGTTTATACTGTACGATCTTTGGCTAAACCATGTAGAATATTGGCCTGTTGGAAAATACACCACCATACTACATCGCACTGTTCAGGCTGGATCTGATTTATCTCTAGAGAAACTTTGCAATGTGTGCATTGAGCTCACATAAAAAAAAACTGAAAGAAATGGAATTCAAATTATTGAACTGACACAAGTAAAACTAAATGCATGCTCTTCAACCGATCGCTGCCTGCACCTGCCCGCCCATCCAGCATAACTTCTCTGGACGGTTCTAACTTAGAATTTGTGGACAACTACAAATACCTAGGTGTCTGGTTAGACTGTAAACTCTCCTTCCAGACTCACATCAATCATCTCCAATCCAAAGTGAAATCTAGAATTGGCTTCCTATTTCGCAACAAAGCATCCTTCACTCATGCTGCCAAACATACCCTCGTAAAACTGACCATCCTACCAATCCTCGACTTCGGCGATGTCATTTACAAAATAGCCTCCAATACCCTACTCAACAAGCTGGATGCAGTCTATCACAGTGCCATCCGTTTTGTCACCAAAGCCCCATATACAACCCACCACTGCGACCTGTATGCTCTCGTTGGCTGGCCTTCACTTCATAATCGTCGCCAAACACATTGGCTCCAGGTCATCTACAAGACCCTGCTAGGTAAAGTCCCCCCTTATCTCCGCTCACTGGTCACCATAGCAGCACCCACCTGTAGCACGCGCTCCAGCAGGTATATCTCTCTGGTCACCCCTAAAGCCAACTCCTCCTTTGGTCGTCTCTCCTTCCAGTTCTCTGCTGCCAACGACTGGAACGAACTACAAAAATCTCTGAAACTGGAAACACTTATCTCCCTCACTAGCTTTAAGCACCAGCTGTCAGAGCAGCTCACAGATCACTGCACCTGTACATAGCCCATCTATAATTTAGCCCAAACTACTACCTCTTCCCCTACTGTATTTATTTATTTTATTTATTTTGCTCCTTTGCACCATATTATTTATATTTGAACTTTGAACTTTCTTCAAACTACAAATCTACCATTCCAGTGTTTTTCTTGCTATACTTTATTTACTTTGCCACCATGGCATTTTTTTGCCTTTACCTCCCTTATCTCACATCATTTGCTCACATTGTATATAGTCTTATTTTTTTCTACTGTATTATTGACTGTATGTTGTTTACTCCATGTGTAACTCTGTGTTGTTGTATGTTGTCGAACTGCTTTGCTTTATCTTGGCCAGGTCGCAATTGTAAATGAGAACTTGTTCTCAACTTGCCTACCTGGTTAAATAAAGGTGAAATAAATAAAAATAAATAAAAAATAGTCAATTAGTTGTTTCAAAACTTAAAAATAACCGAAACACACATGGTTTGTTTTACTATACTTGTGGGGACCAAACAATTGATTCCCATTCAAAATCCTATTTTCCCTAACCCCTAACCTTAACCCTTAATCCCAAACCCCTAACCCTAAACCTAACCCCTATGTCACGACTTCCTCAAGTCGGTTCCTCTCCTTGTTCGGACAGCGTTCGGCGGTCGACGTCACCGGTCTTCTAGCCATCGCCGATCCACTTTTCACTTTTCCATTTGTTTTGTCTTGTTTTCCCACACACCTGGTTTACATTCCTTAATTATTTGACCTGTATTTAACCCTCTGTTCCCCCCATATCTGTGTGTGGAATTGTTTGTTGTTTCGTGTATGTGCACGTTAACTGGTTTGCGCTGGGTTATGTCAACAGGCATTGTGTTTAGTGTTCTTAGTGCCGTGTGTTTTGTTCGCCAAAATAAAAGGCTCCATTGCTACCCAAATTCTGTTCTCCTGTGCCTGACTCCCTTACAGACAGTTACGCATACCTAACACCCTAACCCTAATTGTAACCCTAACCCTTAACCTAACCCTAATTGTAACCCTAACCCCTTAGCCTATAATAGCCTTTTTTCTTGTGCGGACCGGTGAAATGTCCCCATGTTTCTCAAATGTTCCTTGTTTTACTATCCTTGTGAGGACTTCTGCACACACAAACACACAGACAGCTCAAGTCAGAGGTATAGAGGGAGGTAGGAGAGGAATGGAGGGAGAGAGGGAAGGATGTAGCAAGGCATAGCTGGTGGTGGTAAAGAGGAATTATGAAGTGAAGGAAGAGAAGAAGGCCCAGTAGGGAGGTAGAGAACACTTATGGTTAAAAACATCCTTTACACAGCAGGGGATTGGTAAATGATGCTGTAACAGGCTATTAGATAGACTCTTCACCTGCTACAGGCTGTTACAGCAGGTCTTTACCTGGTTAATGTGAGGCAGTCTGGCAGTCTGATGTGTCTTTATGGACAGAGGGAGAGAAACAGCCTTTCTTTCTGGGAACAGAGAATAAATTAAAGGGGCAAATCGCTGAAACACGCTCTAATTGAATTTCACATTGAAGTGGCGAAGCAATTTCTGCCTCAATCCCCAAGTTACACAGACGAGCTCATACATCAAAATCTGCCTTTTATTGGGGTGGATTAGAGGATGTGCATGTGTGCCGACTAGACATAGAAGAAGCATACAAACATACACACACAATGCTCTGCTGTAGGTATAGGTAGAGTTTAGAGTTTTACTCTGCAATACATGATGGAACTAGATCCCTTCCTGGTAAGAGAGGGAGCAGAGGAAGGACAGGGGAACAGGAGCGAGGGAATGAGAGAAACATCAATAAACGGTATAGTGAGATTACACGAACAAGCACTTTTCTTTGGGACCAGACCACAGGGTTGAGTCAGTGACAACGAAGCACAGCATCAATATTGATGAGGAGCAGAGGATGGGTGGATCCTACGGTATCTGTGTGTGTCTGTGTGTGTATCCTCTGGACTGGGGGACATGTTGGTTAGCACAGCCAGGTCACATGTGATACAAGTCAGTGTTTGACGTTAAGTCCACGTCTGAGGATGTCAGGAGATGACGTTGAAACCAACCACTAGAGGCAACAGTGAGCGCTGTTACCTTCAATTAAGTTTTGGTTTTACTAGGGCATTGTAGACGGGCAAGGACATTGGCCTCTAGTGCTAAAGATTGCATGTTCGAATCCAGCGATCAAAAGTTGTTTTTGAGATTTTTATTTTAAGCCTATCCCAAACCTTAACTTTAACCTTCAAAATGCAGAGTTAATGCCTAAACTTAACCTTAAACACTAAAACATTTGACGTCTGGAACAACTTCGAACTTTGACGTTTGAGAAACATGTATGAACGTCTAATTCTGATGTGAGACAGTGAGAGCTTGTTGGGTTAACAGGACCACTGAGAAGGTGTCTCATGCCTCCTGAAATGCAGCTAAGACACTGTCCCTTACTCTCACTATAACTATACACTACCAGTCAAAAGTTTAGACACACCTACTTTTTTCTTCTTAATTTTTACTATTTTCTACATTGCAGAATAATAGTGAAGACATCAAAACAATGAAATAACACATATGGAATCATGTAGTAACCTAATTTAAGTACTGAGTTAAGTACTAAGTATCAAGAGACTTAGTAATGAGAAACCATCTGACCCTTGAACTGAACGACCAGTGATCCTCTGCCTCAGAGCTAGATGCTCAGATCTGCCATTAGCTCTACAACCAGAGGTCCTTCTACCGAGGTCATACACGCAGGGAGCAGTGACTGAGACTGACACAGACCCCCAAATAGTTTTTGAAATGATTTACCCCTGATTTTTAAATGTGCACCAATTCATATAGCATTGCAAGTCTGTTTGCACTGTAAAAAAAGACTATCCTGTCTCGCATATGTCTAAGTCACAGATGGAACTGAACTTTAAGATATATCTGAAAGATCTTTGAGAAAGGATAAAGGAGAGAACAGAGGAGAGAAGAGAAGAGAAAGGAGCCGAGGAGATGAGCTCAATAAGTCATAGAAAAGATTGTATGGTATTTCTTTAGCCCTTAGTCTCAGGAGGAGAGGGGGCACCGTGGAGTGTATGGATATTTCAAGTGGAAGGTTTACAAGGGGAGCGAATTGTACAAATCTATTGGCCCTGTTCCTGTACCTTGATCCCTTCGCTCCTCTGTGCTGCATTCTGCCCCTCCACTCATCCTTTTATCACAATCACCCAAGAGCATCCCTCGCTCATTTCCATTTCTGAGAGACAGAGAGAGAGAGTGAGAGAGACATAGGAAGAGAGAGATGAGGGGGAGAGAGGAAAAGAGAGAAGAGATGAAGAGAGATGCAGAGAGAGATGGAAATGTATGCATTCACTACTGTAAGTCGGTCTGGATAAGAGCGTCTGCTAAATTACTAAAATGTAAAATGTAATGGAGGAGAGAGGGAACAATTCATAACAATTGAACTTCAATATATTTCTGAAAGATCTTTGAAAAAGGAGAGAGAAAAGAGAAGAGAGAGGAGAGGAGAGAGGAGAGAGGAGAGAGGAGAGAATAGAGAAGGGAGAGGAGAGAGGGGAGAGGAGAGAGAAGTTATGTTCAATAAGTCAGGAAAGATTGTATGGTATTTCTGGCCAACTACAGCACTTAGTGTCAGGAGGAGAGGAGGCACTGTGGAGTGTATAGAGATTTTAAGTGGAAGGTTTACAGGGGGAGCAAGGGTTGCAAATTGTACAAATCTATTGTCCCTGTTCCTGTTGTTGAGAGAGAGAGAGATATATACTGGTAACCAATCGCCAGGCAGGGGTTAGACTGCTTTATGCAAATGAGCCCTGAGTGTCGGACCAAAACAAGGAAGAGGAAAATACAAAGCAAAACGCCCCTCCTCTGCTGTCAGTGATGTGATGCACGATGTGATTCAAAAACAAAGCTGAAAAGCCTAGTGGGAATGTCACTTAGGTCTCGTGCTCGCAACCACTCACTCACTCACTCACCCACTCACTCTCACCACACGCACACACACACACAAATACATGAACAAGAACTCATTCACACTTCCACAAAGATATGCACCTGGGAGTGTGTGTCATTCGGAATTACTGTCAATTTGCCCTCCCTTCGTCCCCCACAAACACACAATCACAGACCTGGTATTGTGGGTGTCACTTAGCTGTGTGGTTTGTGACTGCTGTTGTCTTGTTTTCTCTAGCAGAGAGATGAGCAGAGACATGACAACAGCAGCACTGAGACATGACAACAGCAACACTGATGCTAAGCCTCTGTCAGCCTGTCTCTGCCTCTGCCTGGGCTGATCAAAGTCTATGGAATCACACACACACACACACACACACACACACACACACACACACACACACACAAGGCCATGCAGGTACTCAAAATGAAAAAGGGCTCTCCCCTTGATTTAAAAAAAATCACTTTCATAATTCACATCTCGAAATTCATAACATAATAGATGCCTCTGTAGAGTAAATGTGTACATTTGTTAGCATAGGCCTATTTATATCTGCAACAACACACTCACGCATCACAACTTGCAAGCAAGCTAGTGAAAGTGCCTCCTGAAGATTTAACTAGCATTGGGATAAGAGGGTAGGCTATAAGATTATCATTGATGTTGATGATTGATGTAAATCTGCTAGTTAGCTAACTTGATCATTTGTTTACTGATTGTAATTTATCTTCAATACTCGTAAATAATAACTTCATAGTATCTCCTAATATTCATCATCTTCTAACTCATGAGATATGGCTGGTTGGCTAATGGCTTGTGTGGATATTTTAGTATATGGTGGTTAGCTAGAGTCTAGACTACATATGTTCATTGCTTAATTTGTAAATCGGGAGGAGCCGGAACAAAAAGTGAGCGCCAGAGGGGGGAGCGCAGAAGTACCGGAAAGCATGATATATATTTTTGTACCTCCATAATAAGGCATTGCATGCATATCCTCTCCTTTGCGTAGTGGAATAGAGCAGAGGTGCTTACAGAAGCTGCACATGTTGGGACCATTTCTAGTAGCCTAGGGAAAAATGTTGCCTTTTATAAATGCAATTCATGATATTCTACGTCATTTTACATGAATGTAGACTTTGACATGATCTTTTTTAATACCGCACAAATTATTGAAATGACAGGCTACTTTGACCCTGACAAACTGAGAATCTGAGATCAATAAAAACAACCTTGTCTTGAATCCATCAATAGCCTGGACCTAATTGTGTTGAGAGAAACATATTATACAGTAAATTATAGTCCTAAAAGAACTTTCCAGTTTCACTGACTCACCCAATGATGCACAGCTCACTCAACCCGCCGATGCACAATGTTCACTCAATAGGCCGATTTGGAAGTTGATCAAAATATTTTGGTAGCGTACAGCAGATAGATTAGTCTTCTCTTTCAGCAGGAGCCATTTGCTTTCCAACCTGTGTTTTCCTGCAATTGTTCCCGACTGTAGGCTATGCCTTGTTATTGGGCTACACACGATCCACAGCTAGGCAAATTGTTTTAAGAAGCTATTGATCCTCTGTGGCTAAATTAAATGCCTACTCATGGTGTAGTAGGCTATTCTGAATTATTTAATTTATTTTTCAACAGACAGCAGTAGTTCTATAACTTTGGCAAACTTATTTCAATTTATCACAGATACTGAAGCACCTTCAACACCGTTCCCTTGGCTATGATCCTGTAAGGAAATACATTCTGAAATGCTGCTGTCCGTAGCCAACCAGACCGAATATTCATGATGATGTACATCGCATTATCAAGTATTAATCAAATGGTATGCTGCTGTGGCCGTAATGTTAATGTTTAAACTAGGTAGCTTGCCACACACACTTGACCGGTGACCGCATTTCAAGCCATGAATGTTTGGATACCAGCTGCTTCCAATCTCCATGCAGGGCAGATTTGAAAAAAGGCAAAACGGGTGAACGTAAGCTCTATACGAGGCAGAACAACAGACGGTATGGATGGGCGATGGCGATCTTGATTGCAACACAAGGACTTGGGGGCAGTGGGTTCAGAATAACAGCGACAAAAACGTTATTTAAAAATGCATATATATATATGTAGTTATACCACCACCTAAAAGGGCACTTGGCGAGTGGAAGGGAAAAGGGGCAGGTGCTCGGGCACAGGTAGACCCCTGTCTCTGCACGTGCCTGCACACACACATACGCTCCTTCATCATGCACTCAAACGCAAACACACGTTCACAAAGACGCTGTGCATCCCACATCCCACTGTCACACATGCATGCTGACAAACTCTGCCTCAAGCCACAGCTCAAACTTTATGGAAATGATTTCCTACAGTGTTAGTACAGTAGTACTAGTGCCTATGTTGCACATCGCACTGTGTATCTCAGTGCAACATCTGATATGTATATACTGTACCTTATACCATCTATTGCACCTTGCCTATGCCGCTCGACCATCGCTCATCTATTTATATGTACATATTATTTTTCCATCCCTTTAAATTTGTTTGTATTAGGTAGTTTTTGGGGAATTGTTAGATTACTTGTTAGATATTAACTAGAAGCACAAGCATTTCGCTACACTAGCATTAACATCTGCTAACCACGTGTATGTCACCAATGAAATGTGATTTGATTTTGATTTTATAACATACTGCACTGTGTATCTCAGTACAGTCTCTGATCACATACTGTACTGCACTGTGTATCTCAGTACAGTCTCTGATCACATACTGTACTGCACTGTGTATCTCAGTACAGTCTCTGATCACATACTGCACTGTGTATCTCAGTACAGTCTCTGTTCACATACTGTACTGCACTGTATCTCAGTACAGTCTCTGTTCACATACTGCACTGTGTATCAGTACAGTCTCTGATCACATACTGCACTGTGTATCTCAGTACAGTCTCTGATCACATACTGTACTGCACTGTGTATCTCAGTACAGTCTCTGTTCACATACTGTACTGCACTGTATCTCAGTACAGTCTCTGTTCACATACTGCACTGTGTATCAGTACAGTCTCTGATCACATACTGCACTGTGTATCTCAGTACAGTCTCTGTTCACATACTGTACTGCACTGTATCTCAGTACAGTCTCTGATCACATGCTGCACTGTGTATCTCAGTACAGTCTCTGTTCACATACTGTACTGCACTGTGTATCTCAGTACAGTCTCTGATCACATACTGCACTGTGTATCTCAGTACAGTCTCTGTTCACATACTGTACTGCACTGTATCTCAGTACAGTCTCTGTTCACATACTGCACTGTGTATCAGTACAGTCTCTGATCACATACTGCACTGTGTATCTCAGTACAGTCTCTGATCACATACTGCACTGTGTATCACATGGTCACTGGTCACACTCACACTCAGTAAGTCACTCACACTCACTAATGCATTCAGGAAAACACACACAGACATTCACAGAAACACAGGGGAAGTCATTCTAAATATACATCATCTAATCAAAATGTCATGTAATGACAAAGATATCTCCCATGAATATGATAATTAAAGAATGAGTCCATGATCACGAAAGGATTAACAGGGAAAAAGAAAAAGATAACAGGATGAAAGACCAAAACAAAATAAAAAACTTTAGAAAAATTAGCTCCTCTATTGGCTTTGAAACTGAAGAGGAATGTTTATTAAAAACAAAGAACAAATCTAGAGGCGTTGTCACAATGTAAACATATCTTTTTATCTGTCATTAATAAACTGTGTGTGTGTGTGTGTGTGTGTGTGTGTGTGTGTGTGTGTGTGTGTGTGTGTGTGTGTGTGTGTGTGTGTGTGTGTGTGTGTGTGTGTGTGTGTGTGTGCGTGTGTGTGTGTGCATCTGTCATCAGAAGCCACCAAAACAATTAAAAACTCATTACCTCCCCCAAGGCCTGCTGGGAAATCATCCAGATGTGTGTGTATTCCGTTCTAATAGGAATGCCGTTGATATGATACCCACCGTCGCACAAACACACACACTCACACACACTCACGCACATCCGTGCACACAAGCATACACACAGTCTCAGGAATATGCCAACGTCATTCCATCTATGTAGTGAAGTGATGGGAGAGTGTTGGTGTCCATGTTTGTGAGTATCCTCTCTTTTTGAACAGTGTGCACTGCTGCAATATGTCTCTTTCCCGTACATTTGTGTGTGTCTGTTTTTAGTCTGGCTGCTATTTATTGTGTGTGTGTGTGTGTGTGTGTGTGTGTGTATCCCATGCATTATGTATAATGGCTGTTCGTGTGTGTGGGAGTGGGTGTGTGTATGTGTGTGTGAGGACAGTGGGCGGCAGAGATGTATGGATTTTTTCTATGTTTTCTGTCAGGGTGATATAGCCCTCTACACTCAATACCCCCAGCGCAGCACTAGCAGAGAGGGGAAAACGAGAGAGAACAACATTTGAGAATAGATTTAGAGTGAATAGGGAATATGCTCTCACAGTTCTCCCTCCCTCTCACCGGCTGGCTGTATCTCTCCAAAAAGATAGATTGAGAGGGAATGGGTGGAAAGAAGAGAGAGGAGAGAGAATATTCTGTCCCACAGCCCTCCCTCTTACCAGCTGCGGAAAAAAAATGGTTCTAGTTAGAAGGTGAGTCTGCTGAGTTTCTGAGAATCTCTCATTTTCTCTTGCTTTCTCTTGCACACACATTCTCTCTGTTTTCCTCTCTCTATTTATCTCTCTCTGTTGGGGATAGGGGGCACGGCCGGATAAAAAACGTACCCGATTTAATCTGGTTACTACTCCTGCCCAGTAACTAGAATATGCAAGATTCCAAACAGGAAGCGCTCTCTCTGAGCATTTCTTGGACTTCGTGATCATCTCTAACCAAAACAGGGGATCTCTGGCATAACGTGACATTTTCTAACGCTCCCATAGGCTCTCAGAAGGCGCCAGAACGATTAATGGTGGCTTTGCAGGCCATGGCTGAAAAACATTAGCGCATTTGGGTAGTGGTCGATCTGAGGACAATGAGACTGGAGGCGCGTGCACGAGCCGACACCATGTTTACTTTCTCTCTCTTTGAACGAAAACAACAACTCCCGGTCGGAATATTATCGCTTTTTTACGAGAAAAATCACATAAAAATGCATTTTAAAGGAAAACTCCAACCAAAAACTATATATATTTTTTTTTTTACGAGTCTATTGTTGATATAGTCCCAAAATGTTTTGCATTTCAGCAATCAAGTTTTCGAGATATACACTACATGACCAAAAGTATGTGGACACCTACTCATCCAACATCTCATTCCAAAGTCATGGGCATTAATATGGAGTTGGTCCTACCTTTACTACTATAACAGCCTCCACTCTTCTGGGAAGCATTCCTCTAGATGTTGGAACATTGCTGCAGGGACTTGCTTCCATTCAGCCACAAGAGCATTAATGAGGTCGGGCACTGTTGGACGATTAGGCTTGGCACACAGTTTGCGTTCCAATTCATCCCAAAGGTGTTTGATGGGGTTGAGGTCATGGTTCTCTGCAGGCTAGTCAAGTTCTTCCACACTGATCTCGGCAAACCATTTCTATATGGACCTCAATTTGTGCATGGGGGTATTGTCACGCTGAAACAGGAAAGGGCTTTCCCCAAACTATTGCCACAAAGTTTGAAGAACAGAATCGTCTAGAATGTCATTGTACACTGTAGCGTTAAGATTTCCCTTCACTACAACTAAGGGGCCTAGCCTGAACCATGAAAATCAGCCCCAGACCATTATTCCTCCTCCAACAAACTTTACAGTTGGCACTATGCTATGGGGCAGGTAGCGTTCTCCTGGCATCCGCCAAACCCAGATTCGTCCATCGGACTGGTGAAGCTCTCACTCTCTTTCTCCCTCTCTCTCTCTCTCTCTCTCTCTCTTTCTTACTCACTCACAAACACACACACCCTGTCTGTCTTTAGATGATTGTCTCATTGTTAAATTATGCATGACACATACTGGAGAACAGGCGGACAGAACAGTCACAAACAGAGCTAACGGGATGGAGGGATGTCTACTTTTCTTTTTGTCAGGAAGAATAACATCTGCTCTGTGAAAACCCTCTCTCTCAGCAGAGAGATGGCACCAGTCCCACCACCCCTTCCCTCCTTTCCCCCTTCACTCCCTCCTTCCCTCCCTCTCTCCCTGCCTCCCTCCCTCCTTCCTCCTCTCCTACTGTTAAAGACACCTTCTCTAGCAGTGTGTCTGTGTCTCTAAACCGCTTGTTCTGTGTGCATGTCTTCATGTTTCCCCTGTGTTACGAACACATCTTACTCTTACATAATGGCAGTGAGTGTGTCTAGCTGTCTTTCTCTGTGTCTTTTGTGTCACAAACACACATCTCACATTATGATTGAAAGCTATTATTGTGTAGTATTCTTTCCTTGCATTTAACTTCTCTTCCACTCACTGGTTCAATGTTGCTCAATGCTCTGTCTAAAGCACAGTCAGCCTGAAACTGTGGTTACCATTAGTCATAGTATAAAGATGGCAGGAATGTATTGTTTTGATCATTGATTGATTTCAGCAGGGTTTGAATTGTCTGGATCCATAGTGAGTGAATATGATGAACATAATCCATGAAACACAATCAGTGGTTTCAACAGAGGAGCAGACCAAACTGTTGGAAAAAGCCCCCGGTGCTTATATACAGAATTCACATTATTTGGACTGAAGGGGCCCTGTTGTGTGCGTGTGCATGCGTACTTGCCTGTGTGTTATTGTCTAAAAGAGAAACTTGTGAATTATTGCATGATTCATTATATTAAAGTGATGTACTGAAAGCCTCAGCTGGCTGTAGATTTATTTTCTCAAAGTTATTATGGAAACGATTCTCAAACATGTGCTGAATATCTGATCAGCTCTTGAAATGAACTTCGAGCATTGCAAAACTATTTGTGTTATTTTACTGATGACTGCAGAGCAGTACAGAGAGGAGCTTTATCATACATAAAAGAACACACAGCCACACACACCGTCGTACAAATACACACATGCCTTCATCTCACACACACACACACATTGACAACGTGATGATGTGCTCATGAAAAATCATCAGGCCATTGTCCAGGGAGATCATGGAAATTGGATGTCTATCCATGTCCTGAGGACGTTGAGAAATGCCTTCATAATTGGCCACTATGGGCAACAGTGAGTGATATTACCATCAAGTAGGCTTGGGGTTTACTACAGCGTTGTGGGTGGAGGATGGTTATAATTCCACGACTCTGGATCAGAAGGTTGTGTGTTCAATCCCAGTTGTCGACACTGTTTTAAAATTTTTGTTTTAACCCTATCCCAAACCTTAACCCTTACTTTAACCATTTGGAATGAGTGCCTAAACTTAATCCTTAAATTTGAAATTTGACATTTGGAGCATGTTTGAAATTTGACGTTTGGAGAACATTGATAAATGTCTAATTTTGCAGTGAGACTGTGAGAGCTTGTTGCATTGTCTATACACTATGCCCTGTAGGGGACTACTGAGGCACAGATGTAGGATCTTAATTTGATCACTCTATTGTTGCTGAGAATTCAAGGTTTAAAAAGGCTTCTAAAGTTTATTATTTCCACCTTAAAATGTCAGACTTGATTTGCCCTAACGAAAAATGTATGAATCTGTACTCCACACTTCTTTTCAGAAGACAGAAATACGCTCAGCCAACCAAGAAACTCCCCTAATAGCTGCATGCTGTGGATGTGGCCCTAGTAGGGTGCCATTTGGGAAGCAGACTACATGCAGACTATATTCTCTCACACTCTAACTTCTAAGAAACTACCATTCCACCAACACTTTAAACTTCAAACTAGCCCCTCAAAGACTCTGAACATGAGTGATGGTGAACCTTCAATGTTTAGTGAATGGAAATAAGTAGGTACTGAATTGTACAGTAGACCATTTGTTGTCAATTATTATATTACCATAGATCCGCTATCTTGAATTGTATACAACGCCTACACATCTGTACGTATACAATGTCAGTTTGGCATAGAGGAAAGGGTGGAGTTGGGACATCTGGCTTTCTTATGTCACTGCCTTATCCACTTGTTGTCACAGCGTAAACATCCCCCAGACACAAAATAGTAGCTAGCAAGATGGAGATCACGGAGGTTATTTCCAGCCAGGTCAGGATTAGACGTCCATCTATGTTTGAGGACATCGGGAGATGATTCAGAAACTGGCCACTAGGGGAAACAGTGTTACCTTCAAGTAGATTTTGGTTTTGCTAGGGCGTTGTGGCCAATGTAGAAGGTTGCATGTTCGAATGCAGTGATATAAAAGTTGTTTTTGAGATTTGTTGTTTAAAGCCTATCCCAAAACTTAATAACCATTTAGAGTTAATGCCTAACCTGAGGATTTCAGAGTTAATGCCTAAAGTTAACATTAAACACAAAATTTGACATTTGGAACAACCTCAAAATTTGACGTTTGAGAAACATGGGTGAACATCTAATTCTGACCTGAAACTGTGAGAGCTTGTTGGCTAGTTTGCATCAAATATTCACACTAAAACCACTACAAAGGTTTTGCCTGCAAACTTTGGTATTGAATCGCATACACACACACACTTCTGTATATATCTGTCCCTTCTTTGGACACTGTGTTAACAAACCTCCAAACAAGCTTCAATCCCATACAACACTCTTAAACGCTAGTAAAACTAAATGCATGCTCTTCAACCAATCGCTGCCCTTCACCCGCCCGCCTGACTAGTATCACTACCCTGGACGGTTCTGACTTAGAATATGTGGACAACTACAAATACCTAGGTGTCTGGCTAGACTATAAGCTCTCCTTCCAGACTCATATTAAGCATCTCCAATCCAAAATTAAATCCAGAATCGGCTTCCTATTTCGCAACAAAGCCTCCTTCACTCACGCTGCCAATCATACCCTCGTAAAACTGACTATCCTACCGATCCTCGACTTCGGCGATGTCATTTACAAAATAGCCTCCAAAACTTTACTCAGCAATCTGGATGCAGTCTATCACAGTGCCATCCATTTTATCACCAAAGCCCCATATACCACCCACCACTGCGACCTGTATGCTCTCGTCGGCTGGCCCTTGCTACATATTCGTCGCCAAACCCACTGGCTCCAGGTCATCTATAAGTCTTTGCTAGGTAAAGCCCCTCCTTATCTCAGCTCACTGGTCACCATAACAACACCCACCCGTAGCACGCACTCCAGCAGGTATATCTCACTGTCATCTCCAAAGCTAACACCTCCTTTGACTGCCTTTCCTTCCAGTTCTCTGCTGCCAATGACTGGAACGAATTGCAAAAATCGCTGAAATTGGAGACTTATTTCTCCCTCACTAACTTTAAGCATCAGCTGTCAGAGCAGCTTACTGATCGCTGCAGCTGTACATAGCCCATCTGTAAATAGCCCATCCAACTACCTACCTCATCCCCATATTGTTTTTATTTACCTTTTTGCTCTTTTGCACACCAGTATTTCTACTTGCACATCATCATCTGCACATCTATCACTCCAGTATTAATTAGCTAAATTGTAATTACTTTGCTACTATGGCCTATTTATTGCCTTACCTCCTTACTCCATTTGCACACAATGTATATAGATTTTTCTATAGTGTTATTGACTGTACTTTTGTTTATCCCATGTGTAACTCTGTGTTGTTGTTTTTTGTCTCACTGCTTTGCTTTATCTTGGCCAGGTCACAGTTGTAAATGAGAACTTGTTTTCAACTGGCCTACCTGGTTAAATAAAGGTGAAAAAAAATACATAAAAAATAAATAAATCACATGAAAAGAACGTGAAGAAAGACTTGGTTTTCGGACACGTTTGAACAAAAAAAAATACAAAATTCACATGTAAAACATAAAAACAAGTAAGACACATGGTTTTCAGACACGTTATATTTCACATATATTTTTCACATGTGAAAAAAAATCACTTAAAAAATGTTAGACGTTCATCCAAACATCAAATTTCGAAGTTGCTCCAAACGTCAAATTTTGAAAAGTTTTTGTTGCTCCTGCTCTGTATCTTTCCATTTCTCCAAACATAAAATGTGGTTACGGTAAGGGTTAAGGTTTGGGATAGGGTTAAAACATTACATTTAGGCACTCATTCCGAATGGTTAAGGTAAGGGTTAAGGTTTAGGGAAAAAAACATTAAATAAAAAAATGTGTCCACAGCCCTCTGATCCAGAGTCATGGAATTACAACCATCAGCCACCACTGCCCACAATGCTGTAGCAAAACCAAAGCCGACTTGATGGTAACAACGCTCTGAGTTGCCCATAGTGGCTGGTTTTGAAGACATTTCCCGATGTACAATTTCAACGATCTCCCTGGAAAATATCCAAAGGATTTTTCATGAGCACATAGTCACGTTGTGTGTATGTTTTTGTGTGTGTGTGTTTGTGCGTGTGTGATTGAGTGTGTGTGTCTGTACAACGCTGTGTGTGGCTGTGTGTTCTTTTATGTATGATAAAGCTCCTCTCTGTACTACTCTGCAGTCATCAGTAAAATAACACAAATAGTT
Organism: Salmo trutta; assembly: GCF_901001165.1. NCBI lineage: Eukaryota > Metazoa > Chordata > Actinopteri > Salmoniformes > Salmonidae > Salmo > Salmo trutta. The sequence goes on along the minus strand of NC_042978.1, from coordinate 33,755,950 downwards.
TTGTCATGCTCGAAGTTCCTTTCAAGAGTTGATCAGATATTATGCTACTGTTAGAGCATTGTTTATCTGTAATAACTAGATATCAGACGTGTTTCCCGGACACATGTTTTCAGATGTTCATTTTTCACGACTCAAACACGTGGTTTCCCAACATTTCTAATGTGATATCATAAATTACATGTGTGCTTTTGTAACTGGCAGGATTAAAACCTGGGTCTCCCATAGGAAAGGGATACATAGTCAGTTGCACAACTGAATGCATTCAACCTATATGTGTCTTCCGCATTTAACCCAACCCCTCTGAATCAGCGAGGTGTAGGGGGCTGCCTTAATCAACCCCCGGGGAGCAGTTGTTGTTTGGGGTTAACTGCCTTGCTCAAGGGCAGAACAGCAGATTTTTCAAACATTTCGGTTATTGGCTCAATGCTCTTAACCGCTAGGCTACCTGCCGCCAATATCTTGACCATTCAACCAAGAGGGCCAAACTAATTTTGAAGTCGCAGGCGGGTGTACCTCATCACATGACCATGAGCAACCATGACAGATTCATGTCAGCTACACTTTCACATGTGTATTTTCACATTTTAATGTCAACTACACATTTCAACTTTTCCATCTAAATTAAACAGCATTATACTGGCACCAGGAGTTGCCAGCTTAATACTGTAATTTTGCATTAAAGCAGAGAGTACGTAATATATTTTACAGTACTATTTACCTTACCTTACTGTAAAACATATTACAGCATCCCTAGCGTAAATGTACAGGGATGCTGTAATGTTTTACAGTAAGGGCAATAGTACTTTGAATTACAGCATGTCTGCTGCATCTACACCAAACCCTAGCTAACTAATAAAATGTAATTAATAACACATTACTATAGCCTACACAACCAGACTCACAACATTTTCCTTTCTTTCTGTGCCACAAAATGTTTACCTACTACTGGTAAAGTGAACAGGTTTAGCTAATACATACACACACACACACACACACACACACACACACACACACACACACACACACACACACTTTTGAATTGACGTTTTCTGTCGTTGAGGAGTGCCAACCTCTCAGGGAGTCAGGGTCGTAACGGCAGCCCTGCGCCCGTCTACCCGTGACCACGGAAACATGTTGCCGAGCCGCCACACGGTTATCATAACAACCCAGCTGTTAGCCTCATAACCACGATCATAACCACAACACACAGGAGAGGGGTACACCCCACTATACCACCCTCAGTCAATCCCCAATCATAGATTCAGGGCACCCTCCCCCTCTCTTTCAAAGACTCTCTCAGATCAGACTGTCTCACTCTCTCTCTCAATTCAATTCAATTCAAGGAGCTTTATTGGCATGGGAAACATATTTTTACATTGTCAAAGCAAGTGAAATGGATAAACAAAAGTGAAATAAACAAAAAAAAGTGAACAGTAAATATTACATTCACAAGTTCCAAAATGATAGAGACATTTCAAATGTCATATTATGTCTATATGCAGTGTACGATGTGCAAATATTTAAAGTGAAAAGAAAAATTCACTGGCTGAATTTTTCTTGTCACAAATCTTACTGCTTTGATTGCACACTGTGGTATTTCACCCAAAATATGATTTGTTTTCATATTATTTGTGGATATAATCTGAGGGAAAAATGTGTCTCTAATATGGTCATACAGTTGGCAGGAGGTTAGGAAGTGTAGCTCAGTTTCCACCTCATTTTGTGGGCAGTGTGCACATAGCCTATCTTCTCTTGAGAGCCAGGTCTGCCTACGGTGACCTTTCTCAATAGCAAGGCTATACTCACTAAGTCTGTACATAGTCAAAGCTTTCCTTAAGTTTGGGTCAGTGACAGTGGTCAGGTATTCTACCAATGTGTACTCTCTGTTTAGGGCCAAATAGTTTGGATTCTAGTTTGCGTTTTTTTATTTTTTATTCTTTCCAATGTGTCAAGTAATTACCTTTTTGTTTTCCCATGATTTGGTTGGGTCTAATTGTGTTGCTGTCCTGGGTTTCTGTGGGGTCTGTTTGTGTTTGTGAACAGAGCCCCAGGACCAGCTTGCTTAGGGGACTCTTCTCCAGGTTCATTTCTCTGTAGGTGATGGCTTTGTTATGGAAGGTTTGGGAATTGCTTCCTTTTAGGTGGTTGTAGAATTGAATGTCTCTTTTCTGGATTTTGATAAATAGCGGTTATCTGCCTAATTGTGCACTGCATGCATTATTTGGTGTTTTATGTTGTACATGGAGGATATTTTTGCAGAATTCTGCATGCTTAGTCTCAATTTGGTTTTTGTCCCATTTTGTGACTTCTTGGTTGGTGAGTGGACCCCAGACCTCACAACCATAAAGAGCAATGGGTTCTATAACTGATTCAAATATTTTTTTGCCAGATCCTAATTGGTATGTCAAATGTTATGTTCCCTTTGATGGCATAGAAGGCCCTTCTTGCCTTGTCTCTCAGATCGTTCACAGCTCTGTGGAAGTTACCTGTGGCACTGATGTTTAGGCTGAGGTATGTATCGATTTTGCATGCTCTAGAACAATGGTGTCTAGATGGAATTTGTATTTGTGGTCCTGGCAACTGGACCTTTTTTGGAAGACCATTATTTTTGTCTTACTGAGATTCTCTCTCTCTCTCTTTCTGCTTGACTCTGTAGCACCTCTCTCCACCAATCAGCCCAGATCAGTGGTATACATAGTCCCCCTCTTTAAAAACAGCTTTAACAAATTACAAAAACACTGTTCCTTATGTTTTGATGTGTAGCATATGCAAAACTTTATAGCCTACTTTTTATTTGTTTTTAGGCTACTTTCCTAAAATAATAATTGTCCACCTCACGGTTCAGCTGTCAAAGATCTAAGCACTAAATGTATCAGGGCATTGCATGCATAGGCCTTTAGGCTTAGGTGTCCACTGTATGATATAAATATTAAAATAAATACTGGATATATATACACCATATATAGAAAAGTACGTGGACACTTCCTCACATGAGTGGATTTGTCTATTTCTGCCACACCTGTTGCTGACAGGTGCTTAAAATCGAGCACACAGCCATGCAATTTCCATTGACAAACATTGGCAGTAGTAGGCCACACAAGCTCACAGAACGGGACCGCTGAGTGCTGAAGCGCTTAACGCTTAATAATCGTCTGTCCACGGTTGCAACACTCAATAGCGAGTTCTAAACTGCCTCTGGAAGCAACATCAGCACAAGAACTGTTTGTCGGGAGCTTCATGAAAAGGGCTTCCATGGCCGAGCAGCTGCACACAAGTCTAAGATCCCCATGCGCAATGCCAAGCCTTGGCTGGAGTGATGTAAAGCTTGCCGCCATTGGACTCTTGAGCAGTGGAAATGCTTTCTCTAGAGTGATGAATCACGCTTCACCATCTGGCAGTCCAACAGACGAATCTGGGTTTGGAGGATGCCAGGAGAACACTACTTGCCCCAATGCCCAGTGCACAAAGCAAGTTCTATACAAAAATGGTTTAAGAGATTGGTGTGGAAGAACTTGACTGGCCTGCCCAGAGCCCTGACGTCAACCCCATCAAACACCTTTGGGATGAATCGGAATGCCGACCGCGAGCCAGGCCTAATCGCCCAACATCAGTGCCCGACCTTACTAATGCTCTTGTGGCTGAATGGAAGCAATTCCCCGCAGCAATGTTGCAACAATATTAATGCCCATGATTTTGGAATCAGATGTTCTATGAGCAGGTGTCCGCATACTTTTGGTCATGTAGTGCCTATATAAAGGAAGATAAGCATAGGCCTAACCCCATGGAGATACAGAGAAATAGAGATATGCTGGTGGCATGCTATGACACCGACATGCATTTCTTTATGTCAGATGGCTACTGCATCTGCGGTACAGATATAAACATACAAAATAGGCTAATTTGTTCATTTTTAATCAGAATATTTCGTATTAAGATAAACATTATGTTGTTAGATTATAGCAGTAACTCTGTTAGGCCTGAAACAGTCTTCATCACCTCAAGTTCAACTGTCAGTCAGTTGGAGTGCCGGGCCACACTGCCTTCATATCATAGGCCTGCAGTTGCTAAAGCTTAATAATAGCCACACTACACCAAATGTTTCTAAACTTCATTAGAGTAATATCAGAAGTCAGTCAAGCCATTGTTTATATGGAAAATACGAGCAGAAGAGTGAATGTAAAGCAGGGAATAAATACACTACCCTCCCTTGTGCCCAATAAAAAAACACAACCCTTCCCTATTAATTCAAAACTTTCTACAGTGGGGGAAAAAAGTATTTGATCCCCTGCTGATTTTGTCCATTTGCCCACTGACAAAGAAATGATCTGTATATAATTTTAATGGTAGGTTGATTTGAACAGTGAGAGACAGAATAACAACAAAAATATCCAGGAAAACGCATGTCAAAAATGTTATTAAAATGCAAATCAATTTATGAGGGAAATAAGTATTTGACCCCCTCTCAATCAGAAAGATTTCTGGCTCCCAGGTGTCTTTTATACAGGTAACAAGCTGAGATTAGGAGCACACTCTTAAAGGGAGTGCTCCTAACCGCAGCTTGTTACTTGTATAAAAGGCACCTGTCCACAGAAGCAATCAGATTCCAAACTCTCCACCATGGCCAAGACCAAAGAGCTCTCCAAGGATGTCAGGGACAAGATTGTAGACCTACACAAGGCTGGAATGGGCTACAAGACCATCGCCAAGCAGCTTGGTGAGAAGGTGACAACATTTGGTGCGATTATTAGCAAATGGAAGAAACACAAAAGAACTGTCAATATCCCTCGGCCTGGGGCTCCATGCAAGATCTCACCTCGTGGAGTTGCAATGATCATGAGAACGGTGAGGAATCAGCCCAGAACTAAACGGGAGGATCTTGTCAATGATCTCCATGCAGCTGGGACCATAGTCACCAAGAAAACAATTGGTAACACACTACGCCGTGAAGGACTGAAATCCTGCAGCGCCCGCAAGGTCCCCCTGCTCAAGAATACATATACATGCCCGTCTGAAGTTTGCCAATGAACATCTGAATGATTCAGAGGACAACTGGTGAAAGTGTTATGGTCAGATGAGACCAAAATTGAGCTTTTTGGCATCAACTCAACGTGCCGTGTTTGTAGGAGGAATGCTGCCTATGACCCCAAGAACACCATCTCCACCGTCAAACATGGAGGTGGAAACATTATGCTTTGGGGGTGTTTTTCTGCTAAGGGGACAGGACAACTTCACCACATCAAAGGGACGATGTACGTGGCCATGTATCGTCAAATCTTGGGTGAGAACCTCAGCCAGGGCATTGAAAATGGGTTATGGATGGGTATTCCAGCATGACAATGACCCAAAATACATGGCCAAGGCAACAAAGGAGTCGCTCAAGAAGAAGCACATTAAGGTCCTGGAGTGGCCTAGCCAGTCGCTAGACCTTAATCCCATAGAAAATCTGTGGAGGGAGCTGAAGGTTCGAGTTGCCAAACTTCAGCCTCGAATCCTTAATGACTTGGAGAAGATCTGCAAAGCGGAGTGGGACAAAATCCCTCCAGAGATGTGTGCAAACCTGGTGGCCAACTACAAGAAACGTCTGACCTCTGTGACTGCCAACAAGAGGTTTGCCACCAAGTACTAAGTCATGTCTTGCAGAGGGGTCAAATACTTATTTCCCTCATTAAAATGCAAATCATTTTATAACATATTTGACATGCGTTTTTCTGGATTTTTGTTGTTGTTATTCTGTCTCTCACTGTTCAAATAAACCTACCATTAAAATTATAGACTGATAACTTCTTTGTAAGTGGGCAAACGTACAAAATCAGCAGGGGATCAAATACTTTTCCCCCCACTGTATTTTGAGAGCAGCTAAACCATGATTTGGCCAAACAGTAAAATCCTGATACTTGCATGAACGTGTTTGCCTTGCCCCTGCTCTCCCTGTGCGCTTTGAGTAGCCAAGATGGAAAGAAGGGGAGGAAGAAAAAGAAAATCTTTATTTTTGTGCAACATTTCAAAATGCATCACAAGAAATAACTGTGATGTGGTTTTGGTTTCGAGTTTCCCCTTCCTCTGTGATTAGCCCCAAGTGAATGAGCCCTTGTCAGGATAGGCAATCCTAGTCCTGGAGTGACAGGCACTTGATAACTGACCTGTAAGACCTGGGGTCTCATTTAGTGTAACTCACCACCTGGATTCGGTCTTATGTAGCAACATTTGAATTTCATTTTTTACATTGGATAAAAGTAGAGATTCAGAGCTACAAAATGGTACATCATACACTGCATTTTTAAGGAACAACGGGAAAGTAATACTTTGAAAGTTGATACACTTGTAAACTCACTTTTGAGAAAAGGGCCTTTGAATGTTTTGTCCTTTGTCTACACCCATTCATTTTTACATTTACATTTTAGTCATTTAGCAGACGCTCTTATCCAGAGCGACTTACAGTAGTGAATGCATACATTTCATACAATTTCATACATATCATACTTTTTTTTTCTTTTTTTTCCTGTGCTGGCCCCCCGTGGGAATCGAACCCACAACCCTGGTGTTGTAAACACCATGCTCTACCAACTGAGCTACAGGGAAGGCCAAAAAACATAGCCTGCCTGTCTACTACAACATTTACATTTTTTATTTTTTTACATTTACATTTTTAGTCATTTAGCAGACGCTCTTATCCAGAGCGACTTACAGTAGTGAATGCATACATTCCATACATTTTTTTTTTCTTCGTACTTGGCCCCCCGTGGGAATCGAACCCACAACCCTGGTGTTGCAAACACCATGCTCTACCAACTGAGCTACAGGGAACATGCTACGGGGAACATTCAGCACTGTTCACACCCTCTTAAGCCAGCCCTACCCATATCTTTAAGGATTCACATGAGGTCATGTGTTAAAGACAAAAAGTGGTAGTAGCCTACAATAAGGAAAAATTCCAGGTAAACAGAAAGTGTCCAGATAAAAATAGATGATGCTCACACAGACACACTTGTCTAAATTGATGGGTCATGTGAAAGAATGCTATAACCCCCAGCCATATCCAGTGGTGGAAAAAGTACAAAATTGTCATACTTGAGTAAAAGTATAAAATCATTTCAAATTCCTTATATTAAACCAGACAGCACAATTGTATTTTTAAGACAAATAGCCAGGGGTACAATGTACTTAAGTATCGAAAGTAAAAATATAAACCAGTTAAACTTCCTTATATTAAGCAAACCAGACAGCACAATTGTATTATTTTTTTATTGATGGATAGGCAGGGGCACACTCCAACACTCAGACATAATTTACAAACAAAGCATTTGTTTAGTGAGTCTGCCAGATCAGTGTCACACCCTAATCTGTTTCACCTGTCCTTAAGCTTGTCTCCACCCCCTCCGGGTGTCACCTATCTTCCCCTGGGTATTTATACCTGTGTTTGTCTGTGCCAGTTTGTCTTCTTTTGTCAAGTCAGCCATCGTGTTATGCCGTGCTCCTGCTTTTTTCTTTTTCTCTGGTTTTTGCTAGTCCTCCCGGTTTTGACCCTTGCCTGCCTTGACTCTGAACCCGCCTGCCTGACCCTACTGCCTGCCCTGATCTTGAGCCTGGCTGCCACTCTGTACCTCCTGGACTCTGACCTTATGATCTTTTGCCTGTCCATGACCATTCTCTTGCCTGTCCCTTGGATTATAATAAATATCAGAGACTCGAACCATCTGCCTCCCGTGTCTGCATCTGGGTTTCGCCCTGTGCCCTTATACAGAGGCAGTATGGATGACCAGGGATGTTCTCTTGATAAGTGTTTGAATTTAACAATTTTCCTGTCAAAATGTAGCAAATACTTTTGGGTGTCAAGGAAAATATATGGAGTAAAAGGTACATCATTTTCTTTACGAATGTAGTGAAGTAAAAGTTGCCAAAAATATAAATAGTAAAGTAATGTACAGATACCACAAACTAATTTAAATTATTTTTACATTAGCATACTTTATATACTGTTACACATGCACTTATCACATAGTATTCCATACATAAGTGAGGTGCACATGTACAGTGCATGAGCCATATATTTAAGTGGTGGACACTTGATACCACAACAATATCATGTGACCGTATGTCACAAAATCATGTTACGACCACACGTCAATATTCATTTTATATATCAATATTTTGCTAAGTCTTGCTAAGTGGATGGTCTCTACAGAAGGTGTAAACGGTACAGCCAAATGGTTTCTTGCATAGTAGCAATATTATAAACAGTGTCAATATAAATAAAATATACAGTACGTATACTGACTGTGTCCAGTCCAGGTGGTGCTTTTACAGGCAGACCATTTATGGGAGGAAGGATGTCAGCGTTGCGCAGCAGCTGAAACCTGGTCCCGACTGAGTCTGAATGCTCCTTGGTGACAACACCAGACTCCAGAGCGTCGAAGCTGTAAAACAGGGAATAACAAAAAATCAGAAGACATTACAACCCTGCACAACATCAATTCACCTCCCAAGTTTAGATAAGAAAAACCTCATACAAAGAACATTATTTTTTACCTGAAGTGCTGGTACTGCTTGATCTGTGGTAGCGGCCTGAAGTACGGAGTCAGGTGTTGTTGCCAGCCATAGCTTTCCACCAGCACCGTCCTCCAGTCCAACCAGCTGTAGGATGTTGACCCGTCACAGCGCTGTCCTTCACAACACCAACAATCTCAGACAAAGTGTTCACTCTGGTCTTTCTGAAGCACTGCTTGGTGAGGCTGAAGCAACAGTCGGGGGCAAACTTGGTGTGGCCTGTGATCAGGAAGTGAAGGTCCAGATTGTGGTGGAGCTTGTGCATGGTCCACCAGACACAATTACAAAACACAAACTTGTTCTTGTTTTGGCCACTGCAGTTATCACAATTCAGGTCCACAGGTGTTTTCCCAACTCCATAGTTGAATAAATGGTGCATGTAGTTGCTTGGGCCAGCTCTCTTTTTGATGACTGTATGACTGGTGGATTTGAGTCAGGCATGTTCTACTGATTAATGGTGAAAGACAAATTCCAGATACAAATATTTTATAATTATTTTACAATAGATGCTAAATGGCATTCTGAGATATCACTACACACAGTTCATACAGGTAATGTTAGCTACCGTAGCTAGCCAGCCATCTAACATCAGCTGGCTAGCTAACAGCAAGCTTTAACTAGCAATACAAACCGATTGCCATAGCTAGCTAAAGTTAACCAATAAGGTCAATGTTAGCTAGCTAACATTAGGCTATAACTAGCAATGCAAAATGGCATTCTGAGAAAACATCACTAACGTTACACACACTTCATACACATAAGTTAATGTTAGCTAGCAAGCCAGCCACCTAACCTCAGCTAACGTTAGCTAGCTAACAGCAAGCTTTAACTTGGGATCATTTGTTTAGACATGTCACGTTAACGTTAGCTAGCTAAATTAACTATAATCCCAATCCATAGAGTAATGTTACTAGCCATACAAACCGATTGCCATAGCAAGCTAAAGTTAACCAAATAATGTTAGGTTCATTGTTAGTTAGCAAGCCAGCCATCAAACTCCAACTGGCTAGCTAACAGTAAGCTTTAGCTTGCAATGCAAAAATCTTTCTGACAAAATTAGAAAGGTATAATATCTGAATCTGTATCTAGATTCTTACCTGTATACATGGATGAAAGCTTCATGGCAGACTGCAACCCCTTTTATAAGTCATCCTGTGTTTCCATTTAGTTTGCACAGATTTCAAAACATGTTATGAAATGAGAGAGTCAGCATAGCATGGCACGATCGTCGTACAGAAAGTAGTCCATTACAACTTTTTCCCACTGACCTTTGTCGATAGCGCCTGATAAATTCAGGGCAGCAATGCTATTGAGAGCAGTAGCAATATATTTGCAGTTCTCCATGGCTAACATAATATCGCTCGAGAAAAACTACATTATGAGCAGCTCATATTATAGACAAAAGATGCAAAACCGATCAATCCAAACTCATCTCTCGGCATGTCCAGTCCACTCATTATCTCAGCCAATCATGGCTAGCGGGAAGGTTCCTCACTTTTTCTGTGGCTAAAACAACTAGGCTCGTAATTTAACAATATTATTCGAATTTGCAGATGACATGCAAGTTTGATATTAAAGCACATGAAAGTTCACATGTTCGAGAAGGCATTTCTGCCCCCCAAAAAATGCATTTTGATAAAAAAAAATATTTCTAAGTACAAAAGGCACCATAGTTTCCTGAATCAGGTCACACATTATACATTAAATATCTGTATGCGGTATTTCTGAAAAGACTGCACAAAAATATTCATTTGCTGTAAATGATCATTTCTGAAACACAAAAACAATTGAAAATGGTTGTGGACAAGTGAACAGATAATTTGAATTCAATAATGTTTTCCATTTACTTTCTCCTGAATCTAAATATGCTGCACTGCCTGCAAATTCTGAAACATTGTCTACTCTGATTTTGTGACAATAATGACAAAGCAAAAACAGGTTTTTATACATTTTTGGTCATTCATAAAATAACACAGAAATATGACATTTACATAGTGCCTTCGGAAAGTATTCAGACCACTTGACTTTTTCCACATTTTGTTATGTTACAGCCATATTCTAAAATGGATTAAATTGTTGTTTTTCCTCATCAATCTACACACAATAGCCTATAATGACAAAGCAAAAAAAGGTTTTTAGAATTTTTTTCTAAAATAAAAAATGGAAATATCACACTTACATAAGCATTCAGACTCTCTACTCAGTACTTTGTTGAAACACCTTTGGCAGAAATTACAGCCTCGATTCTTTTGGGTATGACGCTACAAGCTTGGCACACCTGTATTTGGGGAGATTCATTCTTCTCTGCAGATCCTTTCAAGCTCTGTCAGGTTGGATGGGGAGCGTTGCTGCACAGCTATTTTCAGGTCACTCCAGAGATGTTCGATCAGGTTCAAGTCTGAGCTCTGGCTGGGCCACTTTGTCTTGGCTGTGTGCTTAGGAGCGTTGTCCTGTTGGAAGGTAAACCTTCTCCCCAGTCTGAGGTCCTGAGCACTCTGGAGCAGGTATTCATCAAGGATCTCTCTATACTTTGCTACGTTCATCTTTCCCTCGATCCTGACTAGTCTCCCAGTCCCTACCTCTGAAAAACATCCCCACAGCATGATGCTCCCACCACCATGCTTTACCGTAGGTATGGTGCCAGGTTTCCTCCAGACGTGACGCTTAGCATTCAGGCCAAAGAGTTCAATCTTGGTTTCATCAGACCAGAGAATCTTGTTTCACATGGTCTGAGAGTCTTTAGGTGCCCATTGGCAAACTCCAAGCGGGCTGTCATGTACCTTTTACTGAGGAGTGGCTTCCATCTGGCTACAATACCATGATTGGTGGAGTACTGCAGAGATGGTTGGCCTTCTGGAAGGTTCTCCCATCTCCACAGAGGAACTCTAGAGCTCTGTCAGAGTGACCATCGGGTTCTTGGTCACCTCCCTGACAGACCAAGGCCCTTCTTCCCACCGATTTCTCAGTTTGGCCAGGCGGCCAGCTATAGAAAGTTTTGATGGTTCCAAACTTCTTCCATTTAAGAATGATGGAGGCCACTGTGTTCTTTGGGATCTTCAATGCTGCAGAAATGTTTGGTACCCTTTCCCAGATCTTTGCCTTGACACAATCCTGTCTCGGATCTCTACGGACAATTCCTTTGACCTCAAGACATGGTTTTTGCTCTGACATGCACTGTCAACTGAGGGACCTTATATAGATAGGTGTGTGCCTTTCCAAATCATGTCCAATCAATTGAATTTACCACAGGTGGACTCCAATCAAGTTGTAGAAACATCTCATGGATGATCAATGGAAACAGGATGCACCTGAGCTCAATTTCGAGTCTCATAGCAAAGGGTCTGAATACATGTAAATAAGGTATTTCTGTTTTGAATACATTAGCAAATATGTCTAAAAACCAGTTTTTCTTTGTCATTATGGGGTATTGTGTGTAGATTGCTGAGGAATTTGTTTAATTTAATCAATTTTGGAATAAGGCTGTAAAATAACAAAATGTGGAAACAGTCAAGGGGTCTGAATACTTTCTGAAGGCACAGTATTTAGTTATGTGAAGTGTGTCCAATTAAATTAGAGATGAGACGAATGGTAGCCTTTAATAACTTATTGTAGGCCTATAGGCTAGTTCATGAGTATGAAATGAGTCAAAACAGGTGAGGAATGTATTCTGCAATGATCATGGAAATTAAATAAATAATCAGAAATAGATTATTATTTTACAATGCAAAGATAAAATAAATAGATTTTTTCTCAACAGCCAATGATTGCATCATGTTAATATATTTAGCTATCAGTTCATTTTGTTATGAAAAAGTCATATATTCCCCCATTTGCACAAGGCTACTAGGCTACTTTTGCCTTCTTGCAATGCAATACTTCAACCTCAAGAAACAGTGTGTATGCATGGTCTCCTTTCCCTCTCCTTTACCTCTCCTCTACCCATCTCCTCTACCTCTATTCTACCTCTCCTCTACCTCTCTTCTCTACCACTCTCCTCTACCTCTATTCTACCTCTCTTCTCTACCACTCTCCTCTACCTCTATTCTACCTCTCCTCTGCCTCTCTTCTCTACCACTCTCCTCTACCTCTATTCTACCTCTCCTCTACCTCTCTTCTCTACCACTCTCCTCTACCTCTATTCTACCTCTATTCTCTACCACTCCTCTATCTCTCCCCTCTACCTCTCTCCTATCTCTCCTCTAACTCCCTCCTCCACATCTCTCCTCTACCTCTCTTCTCTACCTCTCCTCTACCTCTTTCCTCTACCTCTACCTCTCCTCTACCTCTCCATTACCTCTCCTATATCTCACATCTATCTTTCTTCTATCGATCCTCTATTTCTCCTATATTTATCCTTTACCTCTCTCTACTACCTCTATTCTCTATCTCTCCTCTATCTCTCCTCTACCTCAGCCCTCTACCTCTCTCCTCTACATCTCCTTTATCTCTTCTCTACACCTTTTTCTCCTTTAACACTCCTTTACATCTCTCCTCTACCGCTCCTCTTTTTCTCCTCTACCTCTTTCTCTACATCTGTTCTCTACCTCTCCTCTCTTTTCTCTACCACTCATCTACACCTCTACCACTCCTCTACCTCTACATTACCTCTCTACTTTACCTCTCCTATATCTCACCTCTATCTTTCTCTATCTTTCTTCTACCTCTCTCCTCTACCTCTACCTCTTCCTCTCCCTCTCCATTACCTCTCTACTTTACCTCTTCTATATCTCACCTCTATCTTTCTCCTCTATCTTTCTTCTATCTATCCTCTATTTCTCCTATATTTATCCTCTACCTCTCTCCACTACCTCTATTCTCTATCTCCCCTCTATCTCTCCTCCAACTCAGCCCTCTACATCTCCTCTATCTCTTCTCTACACCTCTCCCTCTCACGCTCCTTTAACGCACCTCTACATCTCCTCTATCTCTTCTCTACACCTCTCCCTCTCACGCTCCTTTAACGCGCCTCTACATCTCCTATATTTCTCCTCTACATCTGTCCTCTACCTCTCCTCTGTCTTTTCCCTACCACTCTCATCTACACCTCTATCTCTCCTCTACCTCTCCCCTCTACCTCTCCCCTCTACCTCTCCTCTACCTCTCCTCTATGTCTCCTCTTTCTTCTATCTATCCTCTATTTCTCCTATATTTCTCCTCTACCTCTCTCCTCTACCTCTATATTCTACCTCTATCTTACTTCTATCTATCCTCTATTTCTCCTATGTGTATCCTCTACCTCTCTCCTCCACCTCTATCCTCCATCTCTCCTCTCTCACCTCTACCTCAACCCTCTAACTCTCTCCTCTACCTCTCCTCTATTTTTCCAATATCTCTACCTCTGTCCTCTACCTCTACTCCATCTCAACCATCTACCTCTCTCCTCTATCTCTTCTCTACACCGCTCCCTCTCCTTTACCACTCCTACCTCTCTCCTCTACCTCTTCTCTACACCTCTCCCTCACCACTCCTCTACCTCTCTCCTCCACCTCTCCTCTATTTCTCCTCTACATCTGTCCTCTACCTCTCCTGTCTTTTCTCTACCACTCATCTACATCTGTCCTCTACCTCTCCTGTCTTTTCTCTACCACTCATCTACACCTCACCTCTCCTCTTTCTCCTCTACATCTGTCCTCTACCTCTCCTCTCTACAACTCTCTCTTCTACCTCTCTACTCTACCTCTCTCCTCTACCTTTCCCATGTCTCTCCTCTAACTCTACCTCTCCTCTACCTCTCTCCTCTACCTCTCCTCTAAACCTCAAACTCTCCTCTACCTCTCTCCTCTACCGCTCTCCCTCTATCTCTTCTCTACACCTCTCCCTCTCCTATAACGCTCCTCTACATCTCTCCTCTATTTCTCCTCTACATCTGTCCTCTACCTCTCCTCTGTCTTTTCTCTACCACTCTCATCTACACCTCCATCTCTCCTCTACCTCCTCTACCTTTATCCTCTACCTCTCCTATCTATGTCTCTCCTCTACCTCTCTCCTCTACCTCTCTCCTCTAAACCTCAACCTCTCCTCTAGCTCTGACCTCTACCTTTTATCTACACCGCTCCCTCTCCTTTACTGCTCCTCTACCTCTCCTCTAACTCTTTCATCTACGTCTCTCCTCTACCTCTCTCTCCTCTGTCTTTTCTCTTCCACTCTTCTCTACCTCTCCTTTCTCTCCTCTACATCTCTCCTATTCCTCTCCTCATCTTTCCTCTACCTCTCTTTACCTCTCCTCTTGATTCCCTCTACCTTTCCTCTACATCTCTCCTCTACCTCTCCATCTCTCCTCTCCATCTCTCCTCTACATCTCTCCTCTACATCTCTCCTCCACATCTCTCCTCTACATCTCCTCTACCTTTCCTCTACATCTCTCCTCCACATCTCTCCTCTACACATCTCTTCTACATCTCTTCTACATCTCTCCCCCACATCTCTCCCCCACATTTCTCCTCTACATCTCTCCTCTACATCTCTCCTCCACATCTCTCCTCCACATCTCTCCTCTACATCTCCCCTCTACATCTCCCCTCTATATCTCCTCTACATCTCTCCTCTATATCTCTCCTCTACATCTCTCCTCTACATCTCCCCTCTATATCTCTCCTCTATATCTCCTCTACATCTCTCCTCCACATTTCTCCTCTTCACATATGAGTAATAAAAAACATAGAGAAGTGTTTCAAAGCCATCATTTCTGTTCCATAATTATACACAGATTGTTAGTGGTTTGCTGTAATGGGAGCCCTATTTGTTTTAATACCTCTAACTGAAACATAACTGATCTAATGAGGATGATTGTGAGCAGTAATTGGTACAAAGGACTTTAAATGTCAACACAGGTTAGTCATTATAGAAACAAAGCATATGTGTGTGTGTGTGTGTGTGTGTGTGTGTGCGTGCATGTGTGTGTCCGTGTGTGCATGCATGTGTTCGTGTGCAGGAGAGAGAAAAGGAGAGAGAGAAATAAAGTGTATGATAAAAGGAGCAACAAGCTCTCACAGTCTCAAGTCAGAATTAGATGTTCATCCATGTTTCTCAAAGTCACATTTTTTAAGTTGTTCCATACGTCAAATTTTTGAATTGTTTGCTTACTTCTCTGTATGGTTCCTAGGTTAAGTTACGGCATTAACTCAGAATTCCTAAGGTCAGTTATTAACTCAGAATGGTTCAGTTTTGGGATAGGCTTAAAACAAAAATATCAAAAACAACTTTCTATTGCTGGATTCAAACATGCAACCTTTGGAACCACAGGCAGATGCTAATGCCCATCCACATCCACAATGCCACAGCAAAACCAAAGCCTACTTGAACGTAACAGCGCTCACTGTTGCCCCTAGTTGCCAGTTTCCACGTCATTGCCTGACATTCTCAGACATGGATGGACGTCTAATACTGACTTGTATCACAGGTGAACTGCCTGAAAAGGAGATTGTTGAACCCCTTAAGGATTGGCCCCTTTTTTTCAATTTTTGCCTAAAATGACATACCCAAATCTAAATTCCTGTAGCTCAGGCCCTGAGGCAAGGACATGCAAATTCTTGGTGCCATTTGAAAGGAAACACTTTGAAGTTTGTGGAAATGTGAAAGGAATGTAGGAGAATATAACACATTAGATCTGGTAAAAGATAATACAAAGAAAAAACAACCGTTTAAAAAAGAAATTGTACCATCATATTTGAAATGCAAGAGAAAGGCCATAATGCATTATTCCAGCCCAGGTGCAATTTAGATATTGGCCACTAGATGGCAGCAGTACATGTGCAAAGTTTTAGACTGATCAAATGAACCATTGCATTTTTGTTCAAAATGTTGTATCAAGACTGCCCAAATGTGCCTAATTTGTTTATTAATAACTTTTCATGTTCAAAACTGTGACCTCTCTTCAAGCAATAGTATGGTATTCTTTCACTGTAATAGCTACTGTAATTTGGACAGTGCAGTTAGATTAACAAGAATTGAAGCTTTCTGCCAATATCAGATATGTCTATGTCCTGGGAAATGTTACTTACAACCTCATGCTAATCGCATTAGCCTACGTTAGCTCAACCGTCCCGCAGGGGACCCACCAATCCTGCGAGCAGGCTTCTCCTGGAGGGGTGTGGGATTTGGCAGGGTAGTCAATCTGGATGGTTTATTCCTTTAAAAGGGAGGCTCTGTTCTTACTGGGATATTAAACTGCATACTGATAAGTTGTAGCTGTAAGAGAGGAAACACATTTGAGTGAATGTCGGTCGTGTGCAGTAGATTGCCTGCTGGGTGTAGACGAACAGTGGCGATTCAACATGTAGAATCTAGGTACCAAGGTTAGTTGTACATGCATTAGCCTGGTCTCAGGGGTATATTATCTGTGTTACATAGGATAACCCGTACAGATATCATGTATCTAGTGAGTAGTTGATGATGAAATAGGTTGTACCTCAATCCCTCACTTTTATTACACATACACTCATGTGTGCACATGAACACACACACACTGCCCTCTCCCTCTATCCATGAGAGCCTGGTGGTGGTCAATAACAGCTTCAAATATTAGGTTGACCTCTAATGCGGACTCACACACACACACACACACACCCTTATAGTCTTCTTGTCATAAGGCTGCCTGTCACTGACCCCTATAGTCTTCCTGTCATAAGGCTGCCTGTCACTGACACCTATAGTCTTCCTTTCATAAGGCTGCCTGTCACTGACCCCTATAGGCTTCCTGTCATAAGGCTGCCTGTCACTGATCCCTATAGTCATCTTGTCATAAGGCTGCCTGTCACTGATCTCTACAGTCTTCCTTTCATAGGGCTGCCTGTCACTGACCCCTATAGGCTTCCTGTCATAAGACTGCCTGTCACTGATCCCTATAGTCATCTTGTCATAAGGCTGCCTGTCACTGATCTCTACAGTCTTCCTTTCATAGGGCTGCCTGTCACTGACCCCTATAGGCTTCCTGTCATAAGACTGCCTGTCACTGATCCCTATAGTCATCTTGTCATAAGGCTGCCTGTCACTGATCTCTACAGTCTTCCTTTCATAGGGCTGCCTGTCACTGACCCCTATAGGCTTCCTGTCATAAGGCTGCCTGTCACTGATCCCTATAGTCTTCCTGTCATAAGGCTGCCTGTCACAGACCCCTATAGTCTTCTTGTCATAAGGCTGCCTGTCAGAGAAATCTCCGTTCTGAGAGTTACAGCCAGTACAGCACCATATTACAAAGAGAAATGGGGGGAAGAGACATTATTTTTAGAGGGGAAAGAGAGGGTGGAGAGGGAGATAGGATGGGGTAGAGAGAGGGTGGCAGAGAGGAGAGAGGTGACAGAAAGAGAGAGGGGAGAGAGAGGGAGAGAGAGACGTTACGAAGGACTCCCACTGGGCCTCTTAAATAAAGATGATGGGTCTGGCCAATTACAGAGAAATCACAAAATCCGCATCGCAGCCCCGCAAGTGTGCGCGCACACACACACAGACACACAGATACACATACACACACTCCCACAAGCATCACACACATCCCAGAACTAGGGAGAAAAGCAAAGGGTTGTCTTTAACTTCTCCAGCAGTACAGAACCCATTCCATCCTTCCATCCATCCATCCATCCCTCCATAAATTATTCATTAACTCTCTCAAATCATTTCCATTGCAATTCATCTTCCATTTTTCTCAAAGCTAAACAATCCTAATGTAATTTCATTTAACACAGAGTCAGATTGAACGGCTGTGGTAATATTTAGATGGATATTAGCGGCCATTTGAATCAATCATTTCTCAAATCAGGCGCCGGGATGGCGCACTGTTCACTGCACCATTAACCATTAAACATGAGCCCCGTGAAACCTTAAACTGACTGGAAATCAGTTGGTTAGCCAAACGCCTTGAGGTCTATCAGATGACTGAGGCTATGTCCCAAATGGCACCCTATTTCCTATATAGTGCACTACTTTTGACCAGGACCAATAGGGCTCTGGTCAAAAGTAGTGTACTATGTAGGGAATATTATGCCATTTGGTATGCAGACTGGTTATCAGACCAGAGAACATCTGTGACTTATCAAGCTAGATGTAGCCTCAAGCTGTTCACTGTCTTCTAATCTACTCCATATGTCCATGGTTGTGTCCCTATTCCCTATATTGTGTTCTACGTTATACCTGGGCCCATGTTGCAATGGCACCCTACATAGTGAATAGGGTGCCATTTGAGATGCATCCCATATGTTTCACTTCACTGTAATATGATCTGTGTTATATCTGTGGTAATCCTGGAGGCTATATTCTAACAAAATTGATGTTAATCTCTCTGTAAGGCAGATCTATCTCTGCTGAGGTAACCCAGTAAATTGATTTAAGCCTACTATGTGGAGATGTGAAGTGTATTGAACTTAGAGTTTAGAATCCATTTGGTGGATTACATCCTGAAGTGAACCTAACCTAATCCTAAGAGAATCACTGGGATTTCACAGGGTAATGTTGTGGCTCAAAAGAATAATCAAAACGCAGCTCAAAATTGTAATCCTAAACCCTTCCATTCATTTTGACATCTTGACCCCTAGCCAGAGCGCCATCTGACCACTGGCCGGGATGCTGCCCTGACCCCTACCCTGACCCTTAGCTACAGTCTGAACATTGGCATGTGTGTGTGACGTGGTGAGGTTGGACCCAGGTGCAGAGAAGAGTCCAGACGATTAATCAGTGGTTAAGGATAAACTGTGGCAAAGAAGGGGGTCGAGTGATAAATGGCAGATATGTGAGGGCAGAACTAATAAATGGGCTCTGCCCGATCACTAAAATGGCCTCTGCCCGATCACTAAAATGGCCACCCCGATCAGAACTACAGATCACAAAATGGCCGACTGCCAAAACTACAATTCCCAGAAGCAAAGGGAACCCTCAGAAGGTGGAGCCGACCCACAGATAAAAGGTCAAGAAAAACCAGGAAGAGAGAGAGAGGGCGGGAAGGATCTATGAACCATAGAGAAAGAGACAATCTACATTGGCTGGATTTACTGTGTACGAGCTGGACTGTTTTGGACTTACCTGTTGGCGTTTGGACCTGGACCTACCGAGAACCAGATTTGTGTACAGAACCCTGCTATCCTTGACCTTACCTGCGGCCTGGGTGGACCAGGACAGCGAAACAAACACACAGGTACTGTCATGTTCGAAATAACTTTCATTCTGGGCTGACTTTGGTGACAGTTTCCCACTTAATTTGTGACAAACGCTCCTAACTTTGAAGAGGTTTGCCACAAAACATAAATACTTACCTGAGACACGGTAGCCAAAGGATCACTGAAAAAACAACAAACACTAAGTCTCAAACTCACTCAGGAAACAAACGCACACAGTAAACAATTCAAGATTCTGCAAGGACAACAGAAAACACACCTCTTTTGACAGGAAAATCATAGTGAGTAAATAGGACACACCTGAGAGTCGTTAATGTCTCTAAGACAATCTCTGCTGCCCTCTGGTGACAGGTGGAACCATGACAGTATCCCCCCCCTTCTAGAAACGGCTCCAGTTGCGGAGCCAGGGCAACTACCACGTAGTTCGTTGAAGTCCCGAACAAGTCCCGGATCCAGGATGTCACCCATGCCCGCTCCTCGGGGCCGCAGCCTGCCAGTTCACCAGGTAGTGCAGAGTGCCTCATACCCGAAGTGCCTCCAAAAGACACCAGATAGTGTAGGCAGGGCGACCATCAACAAGTTGAGGTGGCAGAGGGGCAGGTGTGTGGGGAGAGAAGGTACTTGAGACGGGAGACATGGAAGGATGGACAGACCCTCATAGACCTGGGAAGCTGGAAACGATAGGTGACCGGTTTGATGTGACTCAGGATCTTGAATGTTCCAATGTAGCGTGGAGCGAGCTTCCACAAGTCCACCTTTAAGCGAAGATCACAGGTGGACAGCCACACTCGTTGACCCAGTCGGAGGAGCTGAAGATGCCTTTGATGCCGGTTTGCCTGGTGTTGGTGTCGGGCAGAGGAGCGGAGCAAGGAGGATCGCGCTCTGATCCAGGTGCAGCAACATCGTCGAATGAACGCCTCGGCTGATGGCACCCCCACTTCGGCCTCTTGTTCAGGAAACGGGGGAGGGGGGGTGAACCCGAACTGACACTCAAAGGGCGACAGTCCAGTGGACAAGTTTGGCAGTGTGTTATGAGCATACTCCGCCCAGACGAAGAACTTGCTCCAGTTGCTGGCCTGGGTGGAGATGAAACAGCTCCTGGTTGGCCCACTCCATTTGCCCATTCGACTGTGGGTGGAACCCTAAGAAGAGACTCACCAACACCCCCAACAGGGAGCAGAAGGCTTTCCAATACCTTGCGATGAACTTGGGCCCATGATCTGAGACAATGTGTCGTCGAAAGACATAGGTATTCATGAGATCAGCTGTCGCCTTCGTTGAGGGCAACTTGGGTAAGGCGATGAAATCGATGACCACCAGGATAGTGGTAAGCCCTTGAGATGGAGGTGACCCTATGATAAAGTCTACAGACAGGTGGGACCAGGGCCGGCTGGGGACAGGCAGAGGTTGGAGCAACCCAGCCAGTCGCTGTCGTGAGGACTTGCTTTGGGCACAGATGGAACAGGTCGCAACAAAGGATCTCACATCCTGAATCATGTTGGGCCACCAGAATTTCCGAGCTCAGGAACTCCAGTATTCGATTAACCCCTGGATGCCCAGTTCATTTAAAGGTGTGTTCCCATTGTGGTACTCGAGAATGGGCTGATCGCGGAACACAAAGTCTGTTATTGGGACCCCTACCGGGGTCAGATTCTCTGGTCTGGGCTTGTTGTTTGGTGGTCTCTATACCACAATGCAGGAGCAGGGGATGATGGGCTTGGAGTCCCTCTCCTCATTAGAGACATTGTGTTGGTGGGACAGGGCATCTGCTTTCTGATTATTGGATCCCGGGCGATGGGCTAGAGTGAAGTTGAACCTGTTAAAAAACAGAGCCAACCTAGCCTGGTTTCCGTTCAACTTCTTGGCTTCTTGAATGGAGACCAAGTTCTTATGGTCTGTCCAGTTCACGAAAGGATGAGGTTTCCCCTCCAACCAGTGTCTCCGCCACTCAAGGGCCCACTTGACTGCCAAGAGCTCCCGGTTGCCTACACTGTAGTTGCGTTCCGCTGGCGAGAACCACTTGGACAGGAAGGCACATGGGTGCAGTCTCTTGTCCCCCTCATTCTGCTGTGAAAGGACCGCCCCTGCTCCGGAGTCTGAAGTGTCCGCCTCTACCACGAAGGGACGAATAGGATCAGGATGAACGAGGATGGGTCCAAAGGTGAAATGTCCCTTGAGCGCCATGAATGCCCTGTCAGCCTGGGGGATTCAGCCAAAACGGGTCTGGGACTTGCGAATTAGAGCTGTGAGAGGTGCTGCCACCGCACCAAAGTTCGCAAAAAATGGCAAACCCAAGGAACCGCTGGACTTGTTTAAGTGAGGCGGGTCGGGGCCAGTCAGTGACCGCCCTTACCTTAACAGGGTCCATTTTGATGCCGGCTGTAGAGGTAAGGTGGCCCAGGCAAGAGACTTGGGATACATGGAACACACACTTCCCAATCTTGACATATAGTTTATTCTACAGGAGGCGTCTCAGGACTTGGCGGACATGCAGGATGTGTTCCGGAAGGGTCTTGGAGAAGATCAGGATGTCGTCGAGGTAAACAAAGACAAACCAAATCAACATATCCCTAAGAGTGTCATTGACCAATTCTTGGAAGACTGCCGGTGAGTTCGATAATCCGAATTTCATGACTCATAGTGCCAACTAGGGGTGTTAAAGGCAGTTTTCCATTCATCTCACTCCCTGACTCTAACCAGATTGTAAGTGTTGCGGAGGTCCAGTTCGGTGAAGAATTAGGACCCTTGGGCCAGCTCCAAGGTGTCAGACATCAGAGTAGGGGGTAACAATTCTTAATTGTGATCCTGTTCAGCCCTCAGTAATCGATGCAGGGATGCAGACCTCCATCCTTCTTTCCCATGAAGAAGAACCCTGCCCCAGCTGGGGATGTTGAGGAGCGAATGAAACCTACCTCAAGCGACTGCACCTTCAGGGTTCTAGAGGGAGTAAAGACGGCCCCGGGGAGAGGTGGAGCCGAGTAGAAGTACTATGGCACAGTTGTATGGACGATGAGGAGGGAGGGTGGCGGCTTGCCTCTTTCTGAAGGCCTCCTGGAGGTCGAAGTATTTGGGAGGGAGAGCAGAGAAGTCTTGGTCTTCAATGGATGCAGGGGGACGCAGCAAGGCTCTAGGTGGGGGTCTCAGACATTTAGTCTTGCAGTTCT
This sequence comes from Salmo trutta, assembly GCF_901001165.1. Classification (NCBI taxonomy): domain Eukaryota; kingdom Metazoa; phylum Chordata; class Actinopteri; order Salmoniformes; family Salmonidae; genus Salmo; species Salmo trutta. The sequence goes on along the minus strand of NC_042978.1, from coordinate 33,733,140 downwards.
TACCCCAGTCTAGTAGGTATCACATAACCACTACCATCCTGGTCTATGTAGGGATAGCCAGGGGTACGCTAGAATAAGGGGTTTCTCGGGAGCGTCAGTTCTGGGCAGTTCTGGGCATGTAGCACGGAGATGGCCGAGACCTCCACAGTAGAGGCAGCACGCTCCTGTGGGCTCAGACGTGTGTCCCAGCTGCATGTGCTCCTCAATGCTGGGTTCGGAGTGCTTGGGGTGCTCAGGATACCGGGATACTGGGGTGGTGTCAAAAAGACGCTCTCTCATGCGTTCTCGGAGGCTGTTGTCAACCCTGATTTCCAGCGTTATCAGGGACTCGAGGTCCTCTCCCAGTTCTCGAGAGGCCAGTTCATCCTTGATGGAGTCAGACAAACCCTGGTGGAAAGCGGTGACCAGTGCCTCTGTATTCCAACCACTCTCGGCAGCACGGGTGCGGAACTCAATGGCGAAGTCAGCCACTGGTCTGGCCCCATGGCGGGTGTTGAACAGTTGGCTGGCCACTTCTCTTCCTCCAACTGGGTGGTTGAAGACTAGTCTTAGCTCGGCAGTGAAGGCTAATATGGAGCTGCAAACGCACACGGTAAACAATTCAAGCTTCTGCAAAGGACAACAGAAAACACACCTCTTTTATTGAGTAAATAGGACACACCTGAGTGTCATTAATGCCTCTAGGATGTCTCTGCCGCCCTCTGGTGACAGATGGAACCATGACAGGGTGCCACACACACATATGCATACACAGAGCCACTGACCATTGCTACCTGACCCCTAGCCTAAGCACAATATGCTAGAGTCTCACCCATGGTGAATACAAACACACTGTTTGTGTCCCAAATGGTGCCCGATTCCCTAAATAGTGCACTATAGGGCCATGGTCATAAGTAGTGCACTATTAAGGGGATAGGGTGCCATTTGGAATGCACATACTACCTGGCACTGAGCCATGTTAGAACACAGAGAGAGGAAATCAAGCAAATGTCAAAGGTCAGACGCAGCCCACTGAGCCCAGGCTGACAGAAAGGTTTTTCAACATCTGAGAAGAATAATTAGATTCAGGGTTCAAGGCAATAAAAAAAGAAGAAGAAAAGGCTCTGAATAATGCATGGGATTTTTATGGGATGCGTTTGTGCATGGAGAATTTCCCCCTTTTCTAAAAGGTGAAAAGTGAGGAAAACGAGAGTAGATAGTAAAGTGTTTTCCAACTGTTTCTCAGTTACCAAGGCCCAAAAGTAGTGCACCACATAGGGAATAGGGTGTATTTGGGACATAACCAGTGGGGTTTTACTGTTACAGTATGTGAGATTTTCCACTAGATAAATATTAGTGAGAATACTCAGTAAATTAATGACGTTATTACAGACCTAATAAAAACACATTTGTAATACATGAGCAATATTGACCAAATTATTTATTTCTCTACGATATCGATCTTGTAGTGGAAAATGAAGAAGCTGATACTCGCATCTGGCGACTTGCAGCCGCAGAGGTGCAGCGTGATGACTCAATCACGATTTATGACATTGTCTGTATGGCTGACCATATAATGGATATCATAGGAGTCAAACACACCTTATCTGTGGCTTTCTCCGGTGCGGGACAATCCCACAGACCCTGAGAGCATGGACACCGTTGGAGGGGTGAAGACAGATTAAAACTTTAATTGAGTAAATTAATATTACTGTGTCAATTAAATTGGCTTGTTTGGTTTGTTTCAAGAGTTCTTAAAGCGCAGCACATTTTTTATGTTCTATTGTACTGTCAGTGTTATGGATTTTTACTGTGTTAATCATTTCAAAGAGGGAGCGACACAGATGTGCACTCCTATCATTTAGATAACAGTTGTGATGATTACATTCAAGAATGTGTCTGGTGTTTTTATACCTTTTGTTTATTGTTTTGGCCAAGCAAAGTGATGTTAATTAAACAATGGGAGACACTGAGATTTGACTCTCTGGGAGAATTAAAGATGGATTAAACCTTTGTTCATGGTGTCATTGTAAAACAATCTCGTGGTGTAGGTTTCATTACACTATAGTGTGTTTTTTATACTTTTACATGAAGTGGGTAGCACCCAGTTTTGGTATGTACCATTTGATAATTGTATTCTTATTGCGTAACTGTAATAAATCTGTTTACTTTTAAATGGATATGAACGGTAGTCGTCATATTTCTGAGTAATATTCCTTGAATTATTATTTGATGTATGGTATAATGGTAAATGTTATCTCTACGCTATATACATACAATTACATTATGCATAGGTTCTAATTTAACATAACTGGCTAAAATATCTTAATAAATTAAAGCTTGGACTATGATCCCTATAGACAGCTCATAAGTCCTATAAGCCTCCAAATAATCACATAAAGGTATCTTATAACAAATGTAATTATAGTATCCGAATGTTGATGCGTAGACTCACAAGCTGGCTAAATTCAAGGGTGTACGTCTATGACCTACTGCATAGCTTTTCTTCACATAATAATGAAGTCAGATTGAATGCAATGTTTTATTCAACAATTTTAACATTCAACTACAATCTCTCTCCACCTCCAGCATAATCCACACTCTCTCTTAGACAATCTTACACAACGTTACATTAAGAGACTTACTCTGAAGAAAGTAGGAGAAACTATCCCAGTTGGAGTGTCTCGGTTGAGTGGATTGCAATGCTATTCACCCATGACGTTGTACTGTTCTAATCTAGCATTGATGCTCAGTGCAGTAAACCCCATATGGGAACCTTTGGTGTTGTATGAAGCCTACTGTTGTCTCATGTTAGTAGCCTACAACATCGGTCCATCCCTGCCACGATGGATGCAGGATTCAAACCCTTGCCGCAACAAAACAACATACTACAGAAGCATCAGTCAATACCCCTGACCTAGAAAAGTCAAGGCATTTCTGGATCTACGGCAACATTAGTTCAAGTCTCAGGAATGCAGTAGTGATGCCTTGCCACTTGCCATGGATGTTGTATTGTGTTAGCTAGCCCCATGCTTACCCTGGGTATTCCCATGAAGTGTGATCTAGTGTAACTATGTTGTGTGACTGCCTGCATCCTGCATGTCTCTGACTGATTGATTATAGTTTAACGTACTGTGGTACTGTTTTAGCTAGCTCCATCCTAACCCTGTATTACTGTAAACTAGTGTAGCTACAAAATGTGGCTACAGTGTGTGGTTGCTGCATTGTGACTGATTGGGCTGCTTGTTAGCTTGTCTTTGATCATTAAGCTGAGCGTTGTCACCGCCTCTAGTGTCATAAATTATAACGTCGCCAGCGTAACTTTGATCTAGACAAATATTATTCAAATCTTTTTGCCGTTGTTTGGCGACGTGTTACAGACTCCAGCTCTTAAAGTCTCCTTGTTAAAGAGTCCGGCAGCTGAGGATAAATGTACCTTTTTTTTTTTTTACTTTTTCTTCTCTCTTCCCCTCATCCTCGCTTCCTCTCTTCCTTTCATCCTCTCATTCTTTCATCCTCTCATTCTTTCATCCTCTCACTCTGTCTTCACAGCCTCTCAATCTGGGTCCTGTTGAGCGTATCTGTACATGTCCAATAAGAAACATTCATTCTTTGTTTTCCATTGCAATGCACTTTAAAACGTTTTCCGTTGCATCCCCTAATGAACAGAACCCAGGTCTGTGTTGGAGAGAGTGAGAGAGCGTCATCCTGAACCATATGACTGTCTCCTCAGGAGATAGCACCTGCAGATGTCAGTCCTATACAGTGAGAGAAAAAAGTATTTGATCCCCTGCTGATTTTGTACGTTTTCCCACTGACAAAGAAATGATCAGTCTTTGAACAGTGAGAGACAGAATAACAACAAAAAATCCAGAAAAACGCATGTCAAAAATGTTATAAAATGATTTGCATTTTAATGAGGGAATAAGTATTTGACCCCTCTGCAAAACATGACTTAGTACTTGGTGGCAAAACCCTTGTTGGCAATCACAGAGGTCAGACGTTTCTTGTAGTTGGCCACCAGGTTTGCACACATCTCAGGAGGGATTTTGTTCCACTCCTCTTTGCAGATCTTCTCCAAGTCATTAAGGTTTAAAGGTTGACATTTGGCAACTCGAACATTCAGCTCCCTCCACAGATTTTCTATGGGATTAAGGTCTGGAGACTGGCTAGGCCACTCCAGGACCTTAATGTGCTTCTTCTTGAGCCACTCCTTTGTTGCCTTGGCCATGTGTTTTAGGTCATTGTCATGCTGGAATACCCATCCACGACCCATTTTCAATGCCCTGGCTGAGGGAAGGAGGTTCTCACCCAAGATTTGATGGTACATGGCCCCGTCCATCGTCCCTTTGATGCGGTGAAGTTGTCCTGTCCCCTTAGCAGAAAAACACCCCCAAAGCATAATGTTTCCACCTCCATGTTTGACGGTGGGGATGGTGTTCTTGGGGTCATAGGCAACATTGCTTCTCCTCCAAACACGGCAAGTTGAGTTGATGCCAAAGAGCTCCATTTTGGTCTCATCTGACCACAACACTTTCACCCAGTTGTCCTCTGAATCATTCAGATGTTCATTGGCAAACTTCAGACGGGCATGTATATGTGCTTTCTTGAGCAGGGGGACCTTGCAGCCGCTGCAGGATTTCAGTCCTTCACGGCGTAGTGTGTTACCAAATGTTTTCTTGGTGACTATGGTCCCAGCTGCCTTGAGAACATTCACAAGATCCTCCCGTTTAGTTCTGGGCTGATTTCTCACCGCTCTCATGATCATTGCAACTCCACGAGGTGAGATCTTGCATGGAGCCCCAGGCCGAGAGAGATTGACAGTTCTTTTGTGTTTCTTCCATTTGCGAATAATCGCACCAAATGTTGTCACCTTCTCCCCAAGCTGCTTGGTGATGGTCTTGTAGCCCATTCCAGCCTTGTGTAGGTCTACAATCTTGTCCCTGACATCCTTGGAGAGCTCTTTGGTTTTGGCCATGGTGGAGAGTTTGGAATCTGATTGATTGCTTCTGTCGACAGGTGTCTTTTATACAGGTAACAAACTGAGATTAGGAGAACTCCCTTTAAGAGTGTGCTCCTAATCTCAGCTCGTTACCTGTATAAAAGACACCTGGGAGCCAGAAATCTTTCTGATTGAGAGGGGGTCAAATACTTATTTCCCTCATTAAAATGCAAATGCAATTTATAACATTTTTGACATGCGTTTTTCTGGATTTTTTTGTTGTTATTCTGTCTCTCACTGTACAAATAAACCAAGCATTAAAATTATAGACTGATCATTTCTATGTCAGTGGGCAAACGTACAATATCAGCAGGGGATCAAATACTTTTTTCCCTCACTGTATGGTCCTGGGAGCCAGCCATGGCTAATGGCTGGCCACTCAATGGACATGTCTCTATGAATACACAAGTGAAGGTGAGGATATAACAGGGATTGTGTGTGTGTGTGTGTGTGTTTGTGTGTTGCATTGAATTGAGACCAGAGAAAGGTTCTTGACCCCAGCTTTGCAGGGTTGTCTGTGTTTATTTGGATCCCCATTAGCTTTTGCAGAATCATCTTCCTGGGGTCCACAAACAACACAAAACGTGTAACGATCCACTGATAGACAAGGACAGTCACACAAATGTAAAATAAAACAATATACAAACAATACAACAAAAATAATACAAACATTACAATCGTTTTGGTCTTGGGGGCTATGAAGAGACATGATGCTGGCATGTCTTGTGGAGAATGTATGGGAGACTGAGCTGAATGTCATCACTGCAATATTTCTCATGAAAACTAAAAGAGAAGTAGTTACACTCTTGTCAACCCTCAACCAGGAAAGACTGGCATGCTTGTTGTTTATTTTACTGCTGTACAATATGTGCAGTTATTGGCAAGGTGTGCTGTTCTGTTTTGAGCCACAGCCTATCTTTCTGTTTCCCACTCAGTGTGACCTTCACACCACAGTATGGCCTTTGGTATCTGCTGCCCTCCAGCCAGCACACACACACACGCGCACGCACACAAACACACAGGGATACACACACACACAGACACACAGACAGACTTCTCTCCACATATACAAATCGATTCCTTGTTCACAGAAATACACAAGCGCAAAAAAAACACTCAACACACTCTTGCACACACATATTTTCACAGAACCAACCCTATGGCAGGGTATCTGCAACAAAAGTTGTTGAGGAAACGGTGCTGGTTTGTGGTTTGTTTTATAACATCTCTCCATGGCTCGAGGTAAGATCCAGGCCTGCTTCACTTGTTTTACACCTCATCAATATGGAGGAACAGTTGGTGGAATTGGCCCGGAGGTAGAGTAGAGATGTGGGTGACTTTTTAAGAGAGCTCAAGTTGTTTAGGTGCAAAGAAGGAAAGCTAAACTCATCTGGGTGCGTGGTCGGCAGAATCATCACTCAGTTTAGAGCAGGCACATTGTGTTTTGATCAGAGTTTTGCAGGGGGAGCCATTGTGTGGAAGGAAAGCATTCGTGCATCAAACTAGTTTCCACCGAACTATGTCTCAAATACTGTCGCACCCTATTCCCTATATAGTACACTACTATTGACCATAATCCTATGGGCCATGGTTAAAAGTAGAACACTAAATAGGGAATAGGGTGCCATTTGGAACATATCCCTGGTCTAAAAGCAGTCACTCTTTATCCAGTCTCTGTAGCAGCAGGATGACATGCTGATTGTATAAAGGATGTTATGCTAACAGTTGTGTTGATAAAGGGCTTAAATACACTGTCCTGTCTGTGTAACAAAGTGACAGAAGTCAGGTGACATGGCGATAGCATGGGAATACAATGGCTCAACCGAAATGGCACCCTATTCCCTACATAGTCCACTAGTTTTGACCAGAGCCGTATTTGACCTGGTCTAAAGTAGTGCACTATATATGGAATAAGGTTCCATTTGGGACACCGCCAATGTGAGACTGGGACCCAGTTCATTTACATTCATTGTCAGTGCCGTGATAGGCCAACAAACACACAAAGCCTACTTAACCCAGTCAAAACAAAGAATGGGCTTTGCTGTGTAGCACATACACATGCATGCTTACAGAAATTACAGTATGCTAATGATATTTGTTCATCTGTTTTAATGAACGAGCGCTATGGAGGACAGAGCACTCACTCTCTCATGTGACTAGGCTCGGTTAGACCTCAATGTGCACAGTAAATGATCACGTTACACACACACAACGCCACTTTCACAGAATAGGAACAATGTAACAGGAAAATTACTCGTGTGTCGATGTTGCCTCAGTGGGATTCCATCATGATGGGATGGGTGGTTGGAGGATGATGGTCTCAGTCTGAAGATCTGAAGATCTCGTACAACGCTGTGTACTACTCCCTTCACAGAACAGTGCAAACTGTCTCTAACCAGAATAGAAAGAGGAGTGGGAGGCCCCGGTGCACAACTGAACAAGAGGACAAGTTTGAGAAACAGACGCCTCACAAGTCCTCAACTGGCAGCTTCATTATATAGTACCCGCAAAACACCAGTCTCAACGTCAACAGTGAAGAGGCGTCTCCGGGATGCTGGCCTTCTAGGCAGAGTTGCAAACAAAAAGCCATATCTCAGACTGGCCAATAAAAAGAAAAGATTAAGATGGGCAAAAGAACACTGGACAGACACTGGACAGAGGAACTCAAATTAGACACTCTAATGTACTTGTCCTCTTGTTCAGTTGTGTACCAGGGCCTCCCACTCTTCTTTCTATTCTGGTTAGAGCCAGTTTGTGCTGTTCTGTGACGGGAGCAGTACTAATCAGTACAGCAGTTTTCAGCTGTGCTAACATTGGCTAACACAATGTGCCATTGGAACACACGAGTGATGGTTGCTGATAATGGGCCTCCGTACGCCCATGTAGATAATTCACTATAAAATCAGCCATTTCCAGCTTCAATAGTCATTTCCAACATTAACAATGTCTACACTGTATTTCTGATCAATTTTATGTTATTTTAATGGACAAAAATGTGGTTTTCTTTCAAAAACAAGGACATTTCTAAGTGACCCCAAACTTTTGAACGGTAGTATATATAGGATAAGGCTTCTTCAATCGGTGGTTTGGTTTCCAAGGAGATGGGATAATTTGTCCAACGGGCATGGCCTCGCCTTGCGGAACTTGATCTACTGTCTGTTTAGTAAGTCCTATAATTTATAAGGAGACTCACAGAAGGCGGGCTCTAATAGCTAGACAGTGTGACACGGAAATGGCCCGTCGGTCCTAAGAACTCAACACATTTAATGTAAACTTGAGATTTCCTTATAAATGTTCATAGAATGTTAAAATTGTGTTTTGTAAAGGAAAAACTCCCAAACATGACCATGGTTCCTTTACACATGTTATAGCCAAAGCCACATTACACTTAGTTTATGACATACAGTAGGAGGATCAGAATGGATATATCACATTTTGTTTAATATCAACATGTCATGAATGTTTCAGTTTAATACATTTAATACATGTTTAATATGCCCCCCCCCTCCCTGTGTAGTAACCCAGGCAGATCACAAGGCGATCTGCTGATTTTTCTATCTCCTATCTCCTGAGCTCCCCAGGGTCATAAAGAAAGGGGGGGGACAGATGAGCTATTGTCCGTTGCGGCCTTTATGGCCCCACCATATCATGGAGCCGGCATTCCTGCTCTGGTAACCCCTCAATGACAAGAAAGGTGACCCTGGTTCTGTGTTAAGGTGTAATCACCCCCCATTGCACATGGCCTCCTCGCGGACCCTCGTCACAACACCAGACAGCCTGCTGAACCATAGCAGCCCAGCCAGCCTGCAGAACCCTAGCAGCCAAGCCTGCCAGAAGAACTATAGCAGCCCAGCCTGCCAGAAGAACCATTGCAGCCCAGCCAGCCTGCAGAACCCTAGCAGCCCAGCCAGTCTGCTGAACCCTAGCAGCCAAGCCTGCCAGAAGAACTATAGCAGCCCAGCCTGCCTGCAGAACCCTAGCAGCCCAGCCAGTCTGCTGAATCCTAGCAGCCCAGCCTGCCAGAGGAACTATAGCAGCCTAGCCAGCCTGCAGAACCCCAGCAGCCCAGCCAGTCTGCTGAATCCTAGCAGCCCAGCCTGCCAGAGGAACTATAGCAGCCCAGCCTGCCTGTAGAACCATAGCAGCCCAGCCAGCCTGTAGAACCATAGCAGACCCGGCCAGTCTGCTGAACCATAGCAGCCCAGCCAGCCTGCAGAACCATAGCAGCCCAGCCAGTTTGCTGAACCGTAGCAGCCCAGCCAGCCTGCAGAACCATAGCAGACCCGTCCAGTCTGCTGAACCGTAGCAGCCCAGCCAGCCTGCAGACCTATAGTAGCTCAGCCAGCCGGCTGAACCATAGCAGCCCAGCCAGCCTGCAGAACCATAGCAGCCCAGCCTGCCTGCAGAACCATAGCAGCCCAGCCAGCCTGCTGTTGCTAGAGATAACACAGACAGACAGTAAGGCTCTATGACAGAGAAGCCAGAGAGAGAGATAGGGAGGGAAGGAAGGAGAGAGACAGATAAAGTGTGGGGAGGGAGAGAGAATTAGAGATAAAGAGAGAGTGAGAGGGGGAGGGAAAGAATGAGAGAGACCGATAAAGTGTGGGGAGGAGGAGAGCGAGGGAGGGATCTGATAGGGCCTACTGACACCCCTATCAGATCACAGTAAAATCCCAGCCGACTTGAACAGAGCAATACTCAATCATGAGACATCAAAGCTGAACAAACTGCATACTATTAAGAAATGCTATAGACAGAAGGAAAGTAGTGTAGAAACCTACCAGAAAACAATTAGCCAACAACAAATTCCATCCCTTTTAGACATCTTCCTGGACAAAATGTTTCACTGCAATAGCGAAGGTGTAAAATTGGCAGTAGAAAGCCTAAATAGTATATTTGACCTCTCAACTTCCCTATCAAATCCAAAGAGAGAGCGGGGGAGGGAAAGAAGGAGAGAGACAGATAGTGTGGGCAGGGACAGAAAGAGAGCGAGGGGGTGAGTGGGAATGGGTGGGAGGAAGAAGGGACAGCAGAGGAGAAAAGGAGATGGGAGGAGTTAAGTATCCAAGAGGAAGAGACAGTTAGAGCAGTGTCATTAATCACATTCACACTGTCACTAAGATAGATAGATAAATAGTGAGGAGGTGGTGGTTAACAGTGAGTGGGAGAGCTACAGTGTATCCATATTGTGCTTTCTACTGTAAACACCATCTATGTAAACACCTATTATCTGCAAGGGTGAATGACACCCATCTGTATGTGGGTGAGTGTTACAGTGTCAACACGTGCCACACGCGTGCACACACACACACACACACACACACACACACACACACACACACACACACACACACACACACACACACACACACACACATCTGACATCCTGCTCCATTAGACCCAGAAAACACTGTCACAGTGCTTCTATTCTGAGATCATTTCTGTGTTAAATGCCTCTCACTCTTCTCTCCCCTCTCTTTTCTCAAGGAATGCACAGTGCAGGTGGCAGTGAGGCCAACAATAGGCATCCTGTGCATTCCAAATGGCCCACTATTCCCTATAGTGCACTACTTTTCACAAGAGCCCTATGGGCTCTGATGAAAAGTAATGCACTACATAGTGAATAGGATGCCATTTGGGACGCATCCACTGTGTCTGCCGCTTCCTGATTCCATTTCCACGCTGTAATGGATGCGACAGCTTGAGAAAATTAAAGATGTTAGCTGCGGCTCAGAGGGCAAACACATCAAGCTGAATCACTGTGTGTAAAGATGCCTTCATGCACTTAAGTGATAAATAATTTCCCTGCTGCCTGTCAGTGAGGTGGCGTCAGCGAGACCGATGATGAGATTCATATTGATAGGTTTTATCTCATCAAGTTGAAGAAAGCTCTTACTGAGAACAGGAAGAGGGACAGTGTGTGAAGGTTAAGGTTACAACAAGCTCTACTCCACTGATCTGCGTGCTTGTGTAGTAGAGTGATGTTGTTCCCCTAGATTATGCACCAAGTTGCACGCAAGGACAGTTCAAGTAGGCCAGGGCAAGAGGGGATGTTAATAAGTTAATAACAATAATAATAATTCAATGTGTTTTCTTTATTTAATTACAGCAGCATAGTTAATGTTATTTTTCAGTGTACAAACATTTTTTGATATCTATATTGTAAATACACCTAATTGTAAAAGTTTGTATATTTTGGTTTGGTCCATCGCGGGTTATCCGTACTTACGGACCCTGTTATCGTTCTCTTTTGCCGGACCTTCAGCTAGCAAGGTATGTTGTCCTTGGCGCCGTAATTTGGCAATATCAAAACTGTGGTAAAGTTACATAAAGTGCTGTTACGCAATTATAGGGTTTGTTACAATGTGAACAATTATAAAGATTTATGTTAACTTTCACCAAGCTCGCTAATTAGGGTACCTATTGTAACTCGGGAGTATTTGGGACCGTGTTTGAGTGAGTTGCTATGTGGTCACGCAGGTGCCCGAGAGCTGTGACTGCACCGAGGGCTAACCTATTGTGTGTTGTCTCTTCGTGTGCAGGTATGTCTTTTATTTTGTTCCGAATATGTTGTATATAATTTTAACTGTATTGTATAGTGTGCTGATGGGCACTGAATGTATGTATGCAGTTCCCGCTCTTTTGCCGGACCTTCAGCTAGCAAGGTGCCCGAGAGCTGTGACTGCACCGAGGGCTAACCTATTGTGTGTTGTCTCTTCGTGTGCAGGACCAATAAACATGATTCAACCATCATAATTCCAGTTGTGGCAGTGTCCTGATTAAAAGTACACAACGCAGAACGAACCACGCTACAAACTGGTGCCGTGACCTGCCGACTGGTCAGCTCGAGCCGACCCCCGGGAGCTGTGCATGTGGCTGAGGCGCACGACCTGCGCATGCGCATTTGTTGATGGTTTGCTGTAAGCTAAGATATACTGTAAACAGTGAATGTGAATGTAGCATATTCATTAGATACAGGTATTCGTGCTTATTTGTATGTTTTTGATGAATTTGTATATTGCATTTTTTTTTTGTATTTGATTGCAGTAAATAACCTTGTATTTTAGTGCCCTGTTGAGCCATGGTAGATTCTCAAGTCCATAGATTGAGTTATGCTGGGGATTTTAGTGTGGGTAGAGGGAGGGGTGTCCTTGCATTTACACCAAGTGTACAGTCAGCTCCTGGGAGTAGAGCGTTTGCTAGTCCTGAGTTTGCAAGCGCTGGGAGGGGTAGGCTGTTTGTTCCACCTGACCAGGGTATCCCACCTCTGTCTTTTGATGTACCATCATCCACAGTCCTCAGTGATAATGGGACGCCTCCGAGTCAGCTTAGTGACATTATTAAGCAGATTGGTTCAGAGATAGGTAAATCCATCAGAGCGAGTTTACTGCAGTCTGGGGTTTCAAGTCTTTCTCCTGCCTGTCCCCCTCACCAACCCCAGCATGTTCCCCTGCCTGAGCAGTGTGGGTCAACCTTTATTGATGCGTCCAAGCTGAATCTGGTTGTGAAGTCCGATGTTAGTCCTCCACCTTTCTTTAGGGGTGATGGCTCAGATAAGTACTCTGTTCTGGAGTGGGAGGAGTTAATGGGAGTCTACTTAGAAAAGAGGGGTTACACTGGGTCTGAGAATGTTGGGGAGGTGATGTCTAGGCTCATGGGGAGGGCACGGGATGTGACCAAAGTCTGGATGCGTAACAACCCTGTTGTCACAGATGTTAAGACGGTGTTCAGTGTTCTCAAGCAACACTTTGGGGATACTGTCTGCTCAGGTATGCCATTAGCTGATTTCTATTCAATCAAACCATATGCTAATGAGGGTCCAATAGATTTCTGGATTAGGCTTAACAAAGCTGCAGAGGCAGCCAAACAGTACCTTGTGAGTGAGGGCAGGACCTTACCCAATGAGTGCTCAGAGTTGGCAGTCATGTTTGTACGCAACTGTCCTGATAGAGAGTTGGCCCAAGTGTTCAAGAGCAAACCCATTCGTGACTGGACAGCCAGTGAGGTACAGGATCAGTTGGATGAACTGTTAAGGGAACGTAAAGCATGTAGAACACAACTTTCACAGCAGGTGGCTGCCGTCTTTGACTCCCCACAGGAGGGAGTGGGTCCTGTGAACAGACCTAAGGTGTCATCCTTTTCTCAATGTGGCCGTGAACCAGACCAGGCACCATCTATATCTGAGGGTGAGACATTAGAGAAGGTTTTGACTTTGTTAGAGAAGGCTCTGGTCAGCAATACTCAGTCTGTGAACAGAGGGCCCCGTAAACAGTTCCACAAACGTCAGCGTGAGTGCGCCGTCTGTGGAAGCACTAATCACTGGACCAAAGCTCACTGTCAGATGCACCAGCTGTGCTTCAAGTGCTTCTCTCCGGGCCACATTAGCTTTGACTGTAGTGAGGCTGGGCAGCGACAGAACCCTGGATGTGGACAGACTGGCAGGTCTCAGGAAAACTAGAATGCCTCCATTCTGAGGAGGGCAATGTGGGGCAGTCTTATTTTTCCTCCACTGATGATGATATCCAATCTGTTTATTCTTACATTTGTGAGTCAGTACCCAAGAACAACACAGTCATTTTTCAGAACACAATGAGAATTCCGCAGAATGACAGTTTGTTTTACACCTCCGTGCTAATACAGGATAAAGTTGAGTTGAAGGGGATGTTAGATAGTGGGTCCATGGCTACTACTCTGACCGCAGATATTGTACCTCGGTTGAGGGAGGCAGGAGTGGTAGAGGGGAACTTTCTAGCTCCTTCAGATATTATCCTGGTGGGTTGTGGTGGGAAGCAAACTAGCCCAGTGGGCATGTGTGATTTAAAAATTCAGCTTTATGGTTTCAGCTATGTAGTCCCAGTGCTTATTGTAGATGGGCAGGTTGATGAACTCATTGTGGGCACTAATGTGTTGAAGTCTTTGATTAGACAGTTCAAATCAAATGACAGCTACTGGCGGGTGGTGGGTACACCAGGTTCCTCTAGCCAGTGCGATGACAGCCACTTCCTGCGTCTCCTGTCAAATCTGGAGAGATGGAGAGGAGACTCTATCCCAGATAAAGTAGGCACCATTAAGTTGAAGAGAGCAGTAACACTCCGACCCACGAGTGAGCATCTAGTGTGGGGCCGCCTACCCCCAAAGACAAAACTCTCTGTGGGCAGTACTGTTGTTGTCGAGACCAGCACGTCTCGTTGTGTGAATCGACACATACTAGTGGGGAGAGTAGTTACGCCTCTGTGGGGGGATGGATGGCTACCTGTGAAGATAGTGAATCCAACAACATCACCAGTTACCCTGAGACGAAATGCTAAAGTGGCGGATGTGTATCCTTGCATTGCATTAGAGGATTTTGATGATGTCAAGCAGCAAGCAGCTTACCAGAACGTGGCTAAAGTTCAATGTGACAGCTCACACGGCAGTCTGACAGCTAAGAGTTCCGGTGGTGGCAGTGTAGTTCATGGCAACAGTACACTGAGCAATCTTGGACTTCAAGGCCTGTCTGTTGAGGAGTGTCCAGTTTCACAGTTCTGGAAGGATAAACTTGTCAATTTAATTGGGAAGTATGACACAGTGTTCTCTAGACATAGCCTAGATTGTGGTGAGGCAAAGGGGTTCTGCCATCGCATACGACTGACTGATGACCGCCCATTTCGATTACCTTATCGTAGGCTTTCTCCAGCTCATTACCAAAAACTCAGGGAAACACTGGATGATATGGAGGAAAAGGAAATCGTCAGAAAATCAAGCAGTGAGTATGCCTCACCATTGGTGCTGGTATGGAAAAAGAATGGGGACTTGCGCCTATGTACTGACTTTAGGTGGTTAAATGCCCGCACTGTAAAGGACGCTCATCCCCTGCCTCATCAGGCTGATGTACTGGCCGCGCTGGGAGGTAATGCCTTCTTCAGCACAATGGACTTGACGTCAGGGTATTATAACGTGCCACTGCATGAAGAGGACAGGAAATACACGGCCTTTTCCTCTCCTTTAGGCCTGCACGAGTACAATCGGTTGCCTCAGGGCCTCTGCAACAGCCCGGCTACATTTATGAGAATGATGCTGACCATTTTTGGTGACCAAAACTTTCTAAGTCTCCTTTGTTATTTGGATGATCTGATGGTTTTTGCTAAGACTGAGGAAGAGAGTCTGCAGAGACTTGAGATGGTTTTTCAGCGGTTGCAGGAGCACAATCTTAAACTGTCTCCGTCTAAGTGCAAGTTTTTGAGGAGGTCTGTTAAGTTTTTGGGTCACATCATTTCTCAGGAGGGTGTAGCCACTGACCCTGCTAAAGTTCAAACTATTTTGAACGTGACTGAGAGCGAGATGATGGAAGCTGATGGTGTCACTCCGTCTCCTAGCAAAATCCGTTCTTTTCTTGGTATGGTAGTATACTATCAGCACTACATTGAGAATTGTTCCATGGTTGCTAGGCCATTGTTTCAGCTAACTACAGGTCAGAAGAAGCCTAGGAGAGGCAAGGGTGGGAGGAGGCCTGGTCCCTCTCGCAGGCTCACTGCTGCAGACTGGACTGCCGAATGTCAACTCGCTTTTGAAGCTTTGAAATCAGCACTAGTTGACCAGGCACTGCTGGCTCATCCAGATTTTTCTCAGCCATTTTTACTTTCTGTGGATGCATCTACTAGTGGTTTGGGAGCTGTACTATCCCAAGTGCAAGATGGAACGGCAATAGCCAGGCCAATAGCTTTTGCTAGTAAATCTCTTAATCATGCACAATCCAAGTATCCTGCTCACCGGCTGGAATTTCTAGCCATGAAATGGGCCATTCGTGATAAATTCAGCCATTGGCTGCGAGGGCATAAGTTTACTGTGTGGACCGACAACAATCCACTCAAATATATTCTTACAAAGCCGAGACTTGATGCATGCGAGCAGAGATGGGTTGCAAAGCTGGCACCCTTTGACTTTGATATCCAGTACATACCAGGTCCCAAGAATGTCGTTGCTGATGCTTTGAGCAGAGAGCCATTTGTCCGCTCCACAGTTCTGCAACGACTGACAAGAATTCCATATGATGTCCTGCTGGAGGAAGCCAGAGGTCTTCGAGTGGATGATGTTCAAGACATGTTCCGCCTCTCCTGTGAACAGCCCGAGGCTGGCTGTGGAACGTCTATGGCTCCTGGGAGTGAGTTAAGTAGAGCTGGAGACGATGTCAGTGGGTTGGTTTCCTGTGAAGAGGTGTCTGCTGTCCTCCATGCTCACCGCCGATGGGATGATGGTGCCACGGTGAGGGCCATTTCACATGCGCAGCACCTTGAGAAGTTGATGTCCATGGGTCAGAGCCCTTTACCTGTCTTTACACACAAGGAGCTGTATGATAACCAGTCACTGGATCCTGTCATCAGCAGAGTCATGTTCTTTGTAGATAGAGGCCGGCGCCCATCT
Source organism: Salmo trutta (assembly GCF_901001165.1). Classification (NCBI taxonomy): domain Eukaryota; kingdom Metazoa; phylum Chordata; class Actinopteri; order Salmoniformes; family Salmonidae; genus Salmo; species Salmo trutta. The sequence goes on along the minus strand of NC_042978.1, from coordinate 33,716,759 downwards.
AGGAGAGAGCGAGTCCTTGAAGCTAATGAAACAGTTTATACTCTAAGACAGTGGGGAAAACTCACCATGCGGTTAGGGATTCTGTATCGTGTCTCAAAACACCCAGTGAGTAAGAAGAAAATATTCCAGTATGTTGTACCTGTGTCTTTGAGGGGCCTTGTGTTGAAGGGAGTTCATGATGATGCTGGTCATCAGGGTCAGCAGCGCACATTGTGGCTTACGAGACAGCGGTTTTACTGGAACTCTATGGAAAAGGATGTCAAGGAATACGTGGCCCACTGTAAGAGATGCGTGTTGAGTAAAGCACCTGAGCCTGAAGCAAGAGCTCCACTTGTCTCCATTGTGACAACGGCACCTTTGGAACTTGTGTGTATTGATTTCTGGACTGCAGAAGATTCAAACAACAAGTCTATTGATGTGTTAGTAGTGACTGATCACTTTACTAAGCTGGCATGTGCGTATCCGTGTCCAAACCAGTCTGCTAAGACTGTGGCTCGTGTTCTCTGGAATAATTTCTTCTGCGTTTATGGGTTCGCTGATTGTATCCATTCTGACAGGGGTGCTAACTTTGAAAGTTCACTTATTGCAGAATTACTTCAGTTATCTGGTGTTGGAAAGTCCCACACCACACCTTATCATCCCATGGGGAACGGTCAAGCAGAACGTCTAAATCGCACGCTGGGTGGGATGATTAGAGCTCTGCCAGCTAGGTCCAAGGCTAAATGGCCTCAGATGTTGAACACATTGACATTCTCCTATAACTGCACTGTTCACGAGACTACTGGGTTTCCACCCTTCTTCTTGATGTTTGGACGCACCCCTAGGTTGCCAGTAGATGTTATGTTTGAAAGTGTGCTGTTGGATGGGGACACGGTCGATGTGGATAAGTATGTCCAGTCTTTGGGTGAGGATCTGAGAGAAGCCATGACATTGGCTCAGCAGCATGCAAGTAAGCAACAAAAGAGACAAGCCGAGGTCTACAACAGACGGTCGAAGGGTCATTCGGTAGAGAAGGGAGACAGTGTTCTACTTGCTAACAAGGGAGAGAGGGGCAAGAAGAAACTGGCTGATCGCTGGGACAGTGCGGTGTACATAGTTGTTGCGAAGAACAGCTCACTGAACACATATCGTATACAGCACCCTACCACTGGGCGCATCAAGACGGTGCATAGGAACCTGATTATGCCAGTCAACTTTCTGCCTTTGCCTTCATGGGAGGAACCTGAGAGTCACGGATATCTATCGAGTGGTGACGTGTTCTCTGAGATGTCTGCAGCGTCCAGCAAAATGGATGGGAGTGACGCAAGGACTGTCCACTGGGTAGAAAGCCTTCCTGAGTCTTCTGGGAGGATATTCCAAGAAGATGGTGTAGTCCCAGTTGATGGAAGTGAAGTGGAACGGCCATATGACGTCCCCTTGAGTGAGGTGTGCTCAGTAGAAGTGGACCAGAGAGAGATTCCCAAAGCCTACAAGAGTTCTGATGGCGAAACTCCATTCAGTGGGGATGGTGCTGTGACAGATGTTAACTTGGTTGAAGATGCTTTGTCAGTGTGGTCTGTGGCAATCTACCAGGATTCTGATCAGTCGTCTGACGCTACTAGTGTTGAGTCTGTAACTGAAAGTGTGCTGGCTCCGGATAGGCCGAGTTGTAGTATTCCCCAACCTGAGGTTAGACCTCTGAGCACGGTTACTGCTGTCCGTGACATTCCTGCTAGGTTTTTGGGTGAGGGTGTTCGGACTAGACTAGGTAGATTTATTAAGCCAGTGAATAGGTTAATCCAAACTATGTTTACACAGGAAATGAAACCGTTCTTGGTTTCTCAGTGACGGTAGGATATTGTCTACCTTTTCATTTTTTTGTGTGTATATGGTAACCTAACTGGGTCTTAGAGTGATTGGTGGGTTGGTCTAATATTTTTGACAATTCATGTAACTTTGTGTGTAGTTCATCAGCATAAAATGTATTTGGCATTTTTCTGTATACGGTTGAATAAGGGATTAGCTACCTCTTATTTTTCCTAATCCTTCGCGGGATAGCTTTCCAGCTGATCGACCATTTGTGGGTCTAGACTTAAGGGACTACACTGGGTTACTCCGTCGCTCTGTGGGTGTGAATTTATTTTTTAATTTTTTTTTTCTTTCTTTGCTTTGTTACCTTCGAGGTAATGTGTTTTGTGCCTATAATCTAGTGTAAAACAGTGGGGGTGAATGTAGTAGAGTGATGTTGTTCCCCTAGATTATGCACCAAGTTGCACGCAAGGACAGTTCAAGTAGGCCAGGGCAAGAGGGGATGTTAATAAGTTAATAACAATAATAATAATTCAATGTGTTTTCTTTATTTAATTACAGCAGCATAGTTAATGTTATTTTTCAGTGTACAAACATTTTTTGATATCTATATTGTAAATACACCTAATTGTAAAAGTTTGTATATTTTGGTTTGGTCCATCGCGGGTTATCCGTACTTACGGACCCTGTTATCGTTCTCTTTTGCCGGACCTTCAGCTAGCAAGGTATGTTGTCCTTGGCGCCGTAATTTGGCAATATCAAAACTGTGGTAAAGTTACATAAAGTGCTGTTACGCAATTATAGGGTTTGTTACAATGTGAACAATTATAAAGATTTATGTTAACTTTCACCAAGCTCGCTAATTAGGGTACCTATTGTAACTCGGGAGTATTTGGGACCGTGTTTGAGTGAGTTGCTATGTGGTCACGCAGGTGCCCGAGAGCTGTGACTGCACCGAGGGCTAACCTATTGTGTGTTGTCTCTTCGTGTGCAGGTATGTCTTTTATTTTGTTCCGAATATGTTGTATATAATTTTAACTGTATTGTATAGTGTGCTGATGGGCACTGAATGTATGTATGCAGTTCCCGCTCTTTTGCCGGACCTTCAGCTAGCAAGGTGCCCGAGAGCTGTGACTGCACCGAGGGCTAACCTATTGTGTGTTGTCTCTTCGTGTGCAGGACCAATAAACATGATTCAACCATCATAATTCCAGTTGTGGCAGTGTCCTGATTAAAAGTACACAACGCAGAACGAACCACGCTACACTTGCATGTGGGTAGAGTGGGATTTTTGGAGTAGCGGACACCTTTTTGTAACATGATATCCTCACCTGTCCCACTCCCATTCACAAGGAGGCGATAGCATAGGAAAGTATTTTCATTTTGTGAAAACAAGGAAGAGTCGTCTTCCTGGCTAAAAACATAGCAAGCTAGCTAGCCTTTTTAGCTTCCCACATCTCCATGTGAAATAATCAGATTTATAATATAAAAATATGCCTGGCAAATATTCCTATACATACTGGTGTAACCTAAAACATTATCCCAGTTTGATATGTTGATTGTGTATTCTTTCTGATATCAGCTAAAAATAGAACATTATGTTTCGGTCATGGAGAAAAAAGCATATGGCTAGCTAGTTGGCTACAGCAGGTTCTAACATTTCGCAAAACCCTGCAATGAATAGTTATTGCTTCTAAACAAAATACATTTTTGGTCAAATTCTTAGGTTTTCTTGTTGTTTTCTCATTTGTTGTGTTTCTAGTCTTGTTGTCTTCCCTTGCTAGCAAGTTGGCTAAACACTGCAATCTAGCTATCCTTTTAGTTTCCCACATCTCCATGTGAAATAATAAAATTCATAATCATATCATGTGCCCTGGCAAATATTCGTATACTTGCCAGTGTAACCTACAACATTATCCTAATTCCATATAATGCTATGATGTATTTACTCCTATATAAGCTAAAAATAGAATGTCAGAATGTATGTTTTAGCCTAGAACAATATTATCAGTTCTCAGCAAAATGCATCTTTTGGGGATTCTATAAGGCCCCAATGTTGTTTGGTTTATTGTTTGATATGTCACTGAGATTATATTTAGTTATTAATGCAAAATAGGCAGCTTTTTTTTATGCCAATCTCAACCAAGATAGCAATCTCGACGTTGAAGTGATTTTGAAATTGATAAGCTTCTAACATTGCCATGTGAAATAATCTCATTTATTTAGTAAATAATATTCCCTAGCAAATATTATTATACATGCCGGTGTAACCTACAAAGTTATCCCAGTTTGATATGCAGTTTGAATGTATTCACTCCCAAATCAGCTCCCCCCCAAAAAGTCATGTTTTGCTTGTGGAGAAAAAGCACGTCTCACAGCTTTTTTATATAAGTAGATTGGAATCACTAGTTATTACTTCTAAACGAAATACATTTCGGGGAGATTCTTATAAGGCTACAATGTTGTTTGGTTTATTGTTTGAACAGTTGTTGATATTATATTTCTACAAAAGGGGTGATACGCCATGCTACAATTTTTATGTGGCATGGGAGTACGTCGAATGTCAGGGCGAACTACAAGGAGCTGTCCCTGTTGTGTCGAAAAACGGCATTGCGACACTGCGCCACGCTTGGTCGGCTCCGTTTGCGTATTCTGTGTAGACCTCTTAAGATGGGAGCTTAGGGTTGAGTTGGGGGTCCCCCTGTTAACTACCTCTGTCCTGTCCTTTATTATGTCTCACTCAGTACAGTACCATACAGCAGAGCGCTATGCAGCAGAGAACAGTACAGCAGAGTACAGTACCATAAAGTAAAGTGCTATACAGCAGAGAACAGCACAGTAGAGTGCAGTACAGTAGCGTACAGTACAGTAGAGTGCAGTAGTATACAGCAGAGTACAGTACAGTAGAGTGCAGTAGTATACAGTAGAGTGCTTTGCAGCAGAGTACAATACAGTAGCATACAGTACTGTAGAGTGGTATACAATAGAGGGCTATACAGCAGAGTACAGTAAAGTACATTTTTGGGGGGGGAGGGGGTATTTTATTAGGATCCCCATTAGCTGTTGCAAATGCAGCAGCTACTCTTCCTGGGGTACACACAAAACATGAAACATAATACAGAATGACATAATACAGAACATCAATAGACAAGAACAGCTCAAGGACAGAACTACATACATTTTTTAAAGGCACTTGTAGCCTACATATCAGTGCATACACACATACTATCTAGGTCAAATAGGGGAGAGGCGTTGTGCCGCGAGGTGTTGCTTTATCCTTTTTTTGAAACCAGGTTTGCTGTTTCTTTGAGCAATATGAGATAGAAGGAATAAGGGTGGAAGGAATAAGAGATGGAAGGAATAAGTTCAATGTAATAAGGGCTCTTTTTAAAGTTGAAGTCGGAAGATTACATATACCTTAGCCAAATACATTTAAACTAAGTTTTTCAAAATTCCTGACATTTAATCCTAGAAACAATTCCCTGTCTTTGGTCAGTTAGGATCACCACTTTATTTTAAGAATGTGAAATGTCTGAATAATAATAGAGAATGATTTATTTCCGCTTTTATTTCTTTCATCACATTTCCAGTGGGTCAGAAGTTTACATACACTCAATTCGTATTTGGTAGCTTTGCCTTTAAATTGTTTAACTTGGGTCAAACATGTTGGGTAGCCTTCCACAGGCTTCCCACAATAAGTTGGGTGAATTGTGGCCCATTCCTCCTGACAGAGCTGGTGTAACAGAGTCAGGTTTGTAGGCCTCCTTGCTCGCACACGCTTTAATGTTCTGCCCACAAATGTTCTATGGGATTGAGGTCAGAGCTTTGTGATGGCCACTCTAATACCTTGACTTTTTTGTCCTTAAGCAATTTTTCCACAACTTTGGAAGTATGCCTGGGGTCATTGTCCATTTTGAAGACACATTTGCGACCAACCTTTAACAACCTGACTGATGTCTTGAGATGTTGCTTCAATATATTCGCATAATTTTACCCTCCTCATGAGGCCCTTTATTTTGTGAAGTGCACCAGTCCCTCCTGCAGCAATGCACCCCAACAACATGATGCTGCGACTACCGTGCTTCACGGTTGGGATGGTGTTCTTTGGTTTGCAAGCCTCCCCCTTTTTCCTCCAAATATAACAATGGTCATCATGGCCAAACAGTTTTATTTTTGTTTCATCAGACCAGAGGACATTTCTCCAAAAAGTACGGTCTTTGTCCCCATGTGCAGTTGCAAACCGTAGTCTGGCTTTTTTATGGTGGTTTTGGAGCAGTGGCTTCTTCCTTGCTGAGCGGCCTTTCAGGTTATGTCGATATAGGACTCGTTTTACTGTGGATATAGATACTTTTGTACCTGTTTCCTCCAGCATCTTCACAAGGTCCTTTGCTGTTGTTCTGGGATTGGTTTGCACTTTTCAAAACCAAAGTACGTTCATCTCTAGGAGACAGAATTGCGTCTCCTTCCTGAGCGGTATGACGGCTGCGTGGTCCCATGGTGTTTATACTTACGTACTATTGTTTGTACAGATGAACGTGGTACCTTCAGGCATTTGGAAATTGCTCCCAAGGATGAACCAGACTTGTGGAGGTCTACAATTTTTTCTGGGGTCTTGGCTGATTTATTTTGATTTTCCCATGATGTCAAGCAAAGAGGCACTGAGTTTGAAGGTAGGCCTTGAAATACATCCACAGGTACACTTCCAATTGACTCAAATGATGTCAATTAGCCTATCAGAAGCTTCTAAAGTCATGACATCATTTTCTGGAATTTTCCAAGCTGTTTAAAGGCACAGTCAACTTAGTGTATGTGAACTTCTGACCCACTGGAATTGTGATACAGTGAATTATAAGTGAAATAATCTGTCTGTAAACAATTTTCGGTAAAATGACTTGTGTCATGCACTAAGTAGATGTCCTAACCGACTTGCCAAAACTATAGTTTGTTAACAAGAAATTTGTGGAGTCGTTGAAAAACATTTTACATTTACATTTTAGTCATTTAGCGACTTACAGTAGTGAATTAATACATTTCATACATGTTATCTCCGTACTGGTCCCCCATGGGAATCGAACCCACAACCCTGGCATTGCAAACACCATGCTCTACCAACTGAGCCACTGTTGGAGTGTTATTGACTCCAACCTAGGTGCATTTAAACTTCTGACTTCAACTGTAATATCGTATGCTTTCTTGAATTTGTTCTGGACTCAGGGACTGTGAAAAGACCCTTGGTGCAATGTATGGTGGGATAAGTGTCTGTGTCAGAGCTGTGTGTAAATTGACTATGCAAACAACTTGTTATTTTCAACACATTAATGTTTCTCTCTTAGCCAAGAGAGACTGGCATGCATAGTATTTATATCAGCCCTCTGATTACAATGAGGAGCAAAACGTGCCGCTCTGTTCTGGGCCAGCTGCAGCTTAACTAGGTATTTCCTTGCAGCGCTGGACCATATGACTGGACAATAATCAAGATTAGACTAAACTAGAGCCTGCAGAACTTGCTTTTTGGAGTGTGGTGTCATAAAAGCAGAGCATCTCTTTATTACAGCCAGACCTCTTCACATCTTTACAACCATTGAATATGTATGTTTTGAACATGACAGTTTACAATCTAAGGTAACGGCAAGTCATTTAGTCTCCTCAACTTGTTCAACAGCCACACCATTAATTGCCAGATTCAGCCGAGGTATAGAACTTAAGGAATGATTTGTACCAAATACAATGCTCTTAGTTTTAGAGATGTTCAGGGCCAGTTTATTACTGGCCAGCCATTCGAAAATAGACTATAACTCTTTGTTAAGGGTTTCAGTGACTTAAAAAAAATGTATAATAATATTTCACCTTTATTTAACCAAGATAAAGCACAGCAGATTGACACATACAACAACACAGAGTTACACATGGAATAAACAAACAGTCAATAATACAGTAGAATAAAAAAAATAAGGTAAATAAAAAACTTCATTAGCTGTGGTTGCTGATGCATATATGGTTGAATCATCAGCATTGTTTAATGCCAGTGGCAGGTCATTGGTAAAAATAGAAAAGAGTAGAGTGCCTAGAGAGCTGCCCTGCGGTACACCACACTTTACAAGTTTGACATTAGAGAAGCTTCCGTTAAAGAAAACCCTTTGAGTTCTATTAGATAGATAGCTCTGAATCCACAATATGGCAGAGGTTGAAAAGTCATAATGCATAAATTTTTTCAACAACAGGTTATAGTCAATAATATCAAATGCTGTCTGCTGTTAAAACCAGTAAAGACCGCTTTACCACTCTAAGGTAGAGGAATTACTTTGGCTTCCCTCCAGGCCTGAGGATAAAGAATTTCCTCTCAGCTTAGATAAAAAAAATAAGACAGATAGGAGTGGCTATAGAGTCAGCTACCATCCTCAGTAGCTTTTTATCTAAGTTGTCAATGCCAGGTTTGTCATTATTGATCGATAACATTTTTTCCACCTCTCCCACACTAACTTTACAAAATTCAAACTTGCAATGGTTCTTTTCTTTCATTGTTATTATTTTTATACATGAATACAATTGCTCGTTGTTGGCATTTCCTGCCTAAGTTTGCTCACTTTGCCAATGAAATAATCCTTAAAATAATTGGCAACATCAAATGGTTTTGCGATGAATAAACCATCTGATTCAATGAAAGATAGAGTTGAATTTGTCTTTCTGCCCATAATTTCATTTAAAGTACTCCAAAGCTTTTGCCATCATTCTTTATATCATTGATCTTGGCTTGATAATACAGTTTCTTCTTCATTTTGTAGAGTTTAGTCACATAATTGCAGTCATTTGCAATAAGTAATCCAGTCAGATGTGCAGCCAGACTTATTAGCCACTCCTTTTGCCCCATCTCTTTCAACCACAGTTTTCAATTCCTCATCAATCCATGGGGCCTTAACAGTTCTAACAGTCAGTTTCTTATCAGGTGCATGTTTATCAATAATTGGAAGAAGCAATTTCATAAATTCATCAAGTGCAGTGTCTGGATGCTCCTCATTAATCACATCAGAGCAACAAATATTTTTAACATCATCCACATAAGAGTCACAGCAAAATCTTTTCTATGATTATACACACTTATACACTATTTTAGGCCCACCTGTTGGAACTTTGGCTTTCCTGGATATAGCCACTATATTGTGATCACTGGATCCAATGGGTACGGATACAGCTTTAGAATAAAGTTCTACAGTATGAGTAAAAATGTGATCGATACATGTGGATGATCTTGTTACTGTAGTGTTTGTAAACACCCTGGAAGGTTGATTAACAACCTAAACCAGATTACAGGCACTGGTTACAGCAAGAAGCTTTTTCTTGAGAGGATAGCTTGATGAAAACCAGTCAATATTCAGGTCCCAAGAAAATAGACCTCTCTGTTTACATCACATACACTATGAAGAATTTCACACATATTATTTAGATACTGACTGTTAGCACTTGGTGGCCTATAGCAACACCCCAAAAGAAAAGGCTTTAGATGTGAAAAGTGAACCTGCAACCACAACACTTCAAAAACACTTGATATAAGATTTATATGAACTCAGCAGAAAAAGAAACGTCCTCTAACGTGTAAATATTTGTATGAACATAACAAGATTCAACAACTGAGACACAAACTGAACAAGTTCCACAGACATGTGACTAATAGAAATGGAATAATGTGTCCCTGAACAAAGGGGGGGGGGTAAAAATCAAAAGTAACAGTCAGTATCTGATGTGGCCACCAGCTGCATTAAGTACTGCAGTGCATCTCCTCCTCATAGACTGCACCAGATTTGCCAGTTCTTGCTATGAGATGTTACCCCACTGTTCCACCAAGGCACCTGCAAGTTCCCGGACATTTCTGGGGGGAATGGCCCTAGCCCTCACCCTCCGATCCAACAGGTCCCAGACGTGCTCAATGAGATTGAGATCCGGGCTCTTTGCTGGCCATGGCAGAACACTGACATTCATGTCTTGCAGGAAATCCCGCACAGAACGAGCAGTATGGTTGGTGGCAGTGTCATGCTGGAGGGTCATGTCAGGATGAGCCTGCAGGAAGGGTACTACATGAGGGAGGAGGATGTCTTCCCTGTAACGCACAGCGTTGAGATTGCTTTCGATGACAACAAGCTCAGTCCGATGATGCTGTGACACACCGCCCCAGACCATGACTGACCCTCCACCTCCAAATCAATCCCGCTCCAAAGTACAGGCCTCGGTGTAACGCTCATTCCTTTGACAATAAATGCGAATCCGACCATTACCCCTGGTGAGACAAAACCGCGACTCGTCAGTGAAGAACAGTTTTTGCCAGTCCTGTCTGGTCCAGCGACAGTGGGTTTGTGCCCATTGGCAACGTTGTTGCCGGTGATGTCTGGTGAGGACCTGCCTTACAACAGGCCTACAAGCCCTCAGTCCAACCTCTCTCAGCCTATTGTGGACAGTCTGAGCACTGATGGAGGGATTGTGCGTTCCTGGTGTAACTCGGGCAGTTTTTGTTGCCATCCTGTACCTGTCCCGCAGGTGTGATGTTCGGATATATCGATCTTGTGCAGGTGTTGTTACACATGGTCTGCCACTGCGAGGACAATCAGCTGTCCGTCCTGTCTCCCTGTAGCGCTGTCTTAGGCGTCTCACAGTACAGACATTGCAATTTATTGCCCTGGCCACATCTGCAATCCTCATGCCTCCTTGCAGCATGCCTAAGGCACATTCATGCAAATGAGCAGGGACCCTGGGCATATTTCTTTTGGTGTTTTTCGGAGTCAGTAGAAAGGCCTCTTTAGTGTCCTAAGTTTTCATTACTGTGACCTTAATTGCCTACCGTCTGTAAGCTGTTAGTGTCTTAACAACCGTTCACAGGTGCATGTTCATTAATTGTTTATGGTTCATTGAACAAGCATGGGAAACGGTGTTTAAACCCTTTACAATGAAGATCTGTGAAATTATTTGGATTTTTACTAATTATCTTTGAAAGACAGGGTCCTGAAAAAAGGATGTTCCTTTTTTTGCTGAGTTTATACAGCAACACCTCCCCCATAAGCATTTCTATCTCTTCTATGTATGTTATATCATTGTATTTCTACTGCTGTATGATCAATTAATTATCGAAGTGAGTCTCAGAAACGGCTAATATATGAATGTTATCTGATGTTAGCGAGCTATTTACTTCATGAATCTTATATCTAAGGCTACATATATTAATATGGGCTATTTTCAGCCCTTTCCTGGGTAGCTTATCTTGTTTGGGATAGGGGTTCCGCTAGCGGAACGCTTCGACAACATCTGGTGAAACTGCAGAGCGCGAAATTAAAAGAACAATATTACAAATATTTAACTTTCATACAAGTGCAATACACCAAATTAAAGCCTAACTTCTTGTTAATCTAGCCACCGTGTCAGATTTCAAAAAGGCTTTACGGCGAAAGCAAACCATGCTATTATCTGATGACAGCACCCCATCAAACAAACACATGACAATCATAATTCAACCCGCCAGGTGCGACACAAAACTCAGAAATAACGATATAATTCATGCCTTACCTTTGAAGATCTTCTTCTGTTGGCACTCCAATATGTCCCATAAACATCATAAATGGTCCTTTTGTTTGATAAATTCCGTCGTTATATCTCCAAAATGTCAATTTATTTGGCGCGTTTTATTCAGAAAAACACAGGTTCCAACTCACGCAACATGACTACAAAATATCTAATAAGTTACCTGTAATCTTGATCCAAACATTTCAAGCAACATTCCTAATACAACTTTAGGTATTTTGTTACGTAAATAATCAATTCAATTTAAGATGGGATAAACTGTGTTCAATACAGGACAAAAACAACGTGGAGCGCCCCAACCACAACAGTACACTAGACTCGAACCTCGTTCTGAACAGCAATACTTCTTCATTACTCAAAAGAAAAACATCAACCAATTTCTAAAGAGTGTTGACATCCAGTGGAAGCGATAGGAACTGCAAGAAAGTGCCTTAAAAATCTAGATCCACATAGAAAGCCCATTGAAAACACTGTCACCTCAACAAAAAAAAATCCTGGATGGTTTGTCCTCAGGGTTTCGCCTGCCAAATAAGTTCTGTTATACTCACAGGCATAATTTTAACAGTTTTTGAAACTTTAGAGTGTTTTCTACCCAAATCTAATTATATGCATATCCTAGCTTCTGGGCCTGAGTAGCAGGCAGTTTACTTTGGGTACACTTTTCATCCGGACGTGAAAATACCGCCCCCTATCCCAAACAGGTTATCAGAGATAGACATAACACTGAAAAGAGCAAACAAAGCAAGATAAAAAAAATATTTATTCAGCAGTCCATTAACTTCTTATGGGACGGTAGCGTCCCAACTGGCCAACATCCGGTGAAATTGCAGAGCGGGAAATTCAAACTACAGAATTATAAATATTTAACTTTCATAAAATCACAAGTGTAATACATCAAAAACAGTCCTCAACTGGCAGATTCATTAAATAGTACCCGCAAAACAAAACAAAAATAAACCCGCAAAACGCCTAGAAGGCCAGCATCCCGGAGTCGCCTCTTCGCTGTTGAAATTGAGACTGGTGTTTTGCGGGTACCTTTTAATGAATCTGCCAGCTGAGGACTTGCGAGGCTTCTGTTTCTCAAACTAGACACTCTAATGTACTTGTCCTCTTGCTCAGTTGTGCACCGGGGCCTCCCACTCCTCTCAATCTTCCTGTGATCCATCTTCAATTTCTCAGAGATCATTTCTCTCACTTTGTCCTCAGACTCCGTCCAGGTCTCATGTGGAGATTCTGAAATTCTGTCCACAACCATGTTGTTCATCCTTGATTGTCCCTCAAGATAGTCTGATTTATCTGTCATTGTTACCATGAATTCACACACAGAACAGGATGTCCTCTCTCAATGACTTACAGATTGCTGCCATCTTGCCGTTCTCCTGTTTCAACTCATTGAGCTGACCCTGGGAGAACTGCAAACTGTTCTTCAGGTCCTGCACCTCTCTGGTCAGGTCGTCCATTATTTTATTAGTAGAATCCACGTGTATTTGGACAAAACACTTGAAGCTATTTTCTTGTTGTTGTAACAACTGCTTGTAGGTCTCTTTTTGTTTGAGACACCAATGTCCTCAACGGTACATCCCGCCGGCTTTGGTTTTTGCCATGGTAGCTAGCAACGTAGGTTACACTGTTACTCCTCGCAGTTCCAGACAGGGCAGGTCGCAGGGAAGATTGAAAACAACAAACAGCATGAATCTAGACAGCCACAAACCTGGGACAATTCGCGGTCCCAGCCACAATGGCTGCAATGGCGTTGTGGGCTGCATTCAAGAAAACCCTGCTAGCTTGATATGCAGCTAGCTAGCAGCTAGGCTAGCTGCGACACCAAATAGCTCCTCAGACCCGTCCTTGGTCAGCAGGATCACTGGAGAGAGACAAGCAGTCCCAGCAACTGATGCCAACTGCCTCACGGGATCCAAACTAAGAAGCTAGCACATGAGTGCACATAGAGTGCACATACACTGCTATACAGCATAGTACAGTACAGTAGAGTACAGTACATTAGAGTGAGGTAGTATACAGTATAGCGCTATACAGCAGAGTACAGTACAGTACAGTAGAGTGCTATACAGCAGAGCATAATACAGTAGCATAGTACAATAGAGTGCAGTAGTATAATGTAGAGTGCTATACAACAGAGTACAGTCAGTATATTTCAGTGCTACAGTAGAGTGCTATCCAATAGACTACAGAACAGTATTTGTATTTTTTGTATTCATTAAGGATCGCCATTAGCTGCCGCCAAGTAGTATACAGTAGAGTGCTATACAGAAGAGCACAGTACAGTAAAGTAAAAAAGTATACAGTAGGGTGCTTTACAGCAGCGTACAGTACAGTGGAGTACAGTAGATTGCAGTAGTATACAGTAGAGTGATATACAGCAGAGTACAGTACAGTAAAATAGAGTGCTATACAACAGAGTACAGTACAGTAGAGTGTAGTAGTATACAGTAGACTGCTATACCGCAGAGTACAATAGAGTAGAGTACAGTGCAGTAGTATACAGTAGAGTGCTATACAGCAGAGTACAGTACTGTAGAGTGCTATATAGCAGAGTACAGTACAGTAGAGTGCAGTATTACACAGTAGAGTGCTATACAGCAGAGTACAGTACAGTAGAGTACAATACATTACAGTGCAGTGGTATACAATAGAGTGCTATACAGCAGCGTACAGCACAGTAGAGTGCTATACAGCAGAGTACAGTACAGTACAATACATTACAGTGCAGTGGAATACAATAGAGTGCTATACAGCAGCGTACAGTACAGTGCAGTGCAGTAGAGTGCTATACAGCAGGATACAGTACAGTAGAGTACAGTACAGTAGAGTGCAGTAGTATACAGTAGAGTGCTATATAGCAGAGTACAGTACAGTAGAGTACAATACATTAGAGTGCAGGGTATACAGTAGAATGCTATACAGCAGAATACAGTACAGTAGAGTACAGGACATTAGAGTGCAGTAGTATACAGTAGAGTGCTATACCACAGAGTACAGTACAGTACAATAGACTGTTATACAGCAGAGTATAGTATTTATTTACTTATTTTATTTAACCAATATTTAACTCGGCAAGTCAGTTAAGAACAAATTCTTATTTATAATGACGGCCTAACCCCCCAGCCAAACCCTCCCTTAACCCGGAGGATGCTGGGCCAATTGTGCGCCGCCCTATGGGACTCCCGATCACGGCAGGTTGTGACACAACCCGGGAACGTACCAGGGTCTGTAGTGACGCTTCTAGCAGTGCAACGCAGTGCCTTAGTGGGGTATGCATAGGTATCTGAGGTGTGTGCTCGGTGCATTCGGTGCAGTCAACCTGTCAATACCTCTCACAAATACAAAAAGTGATGAAGTCAATCTCTCCTCCGCTTTGAGCCAAGAGAGATTGACATGCATATTATTAATGTTAGCTCTCTGTGTACATCTGAGGGCCAGCTGTGCTGCCCTGTTATGAGCCAATTGCAATTTTCCTAAGTCCCTCTTTGTGGCACCTGACCACATGACTGAACAGTAGTCCAGGTGCGACAAAACTAGGGCCTGTAGGACCTGCCTTGTTGATAGTGCTGTTAAAAATCTCTTAAGGATTGGCCCCTTTTTATCAATTTTCGGCTAAAATGACATACCCAAATCTAACCGACTGTAGCTCAGGCCCTGAAGCAAGGATATGCATTTTTTTGGTACAATTTGAAAGGAAACACTTTGACGTTTGTGGAAATGTGAAAAGAATGTAGGAGAATATAACACATTAGTTCTGGTAAAAGATAATACACAGAAAAAAACAACCGTGTTTTTGTATTCTTTTGTACCATCATCTTTGAAATGCAAGAGAAAGGCCATAATGTATTATTCCAGCCCAGGTGCAATTTCGATATTGGCCTCCAGATGGCATCAGTGTATGTGCAAAGTTTTACCTTGATCCAATGAACCATTGCATTTCTGTTCAAAATGTTGTATCAAGACTGCCCAAATGTGCCTAATTTGTTTATTAATAACTTTTCATGTTCAAAACTGTGCACTCTCCTCAAACAGTAGTATGGTATTCTTTCACTGCAATAGCTACTGTAAATTGGACAGTGCAGTTAGATTAACAAGAATTTAAGCTTTCTGCCAATATCAGATATTCCTATCTCCTGGGAAATGTTCTTGTTACTTACAACCTCATGCTAATCGCATTAGCCTACGTTAGCTCAACCGTCCCACAGGGGACCCACCAATCCTGAAGGCAGAACAATGCTTTATTATGAACAGACTTCTCCCCATCTTAGCTACTGTTGTATTAATATGTTTTGACCATCACAGTTTACAATCCAGGGTTACTCCAAGCAGTTTAGTCATCTCAACTTGCTCAATTTCCACACTATTCATTACATGATTTAGTTGAAGTTTAGGATGAATGATGATTTGTCCCAAATACAATGCAATTCGTTTGTGAAATATTTAGGACTAACTTATTCCATTCTGAAACTAATTGCAGCTCTTTGTTAAGTGCTGCAGTCATTTCAGTCACTGTAGTAGCTTACATTTATAGTGTTGAGTCATCTCTATACATAGACACACTGGCTTTACTCAATTTACTTTGGCTTTACTCAGTGGCATGTCGTTAGTAAAGATTGAAAAAAGTAAGGGGCCTAGGCAGCTGCCCTGGGAAATTCCTGATTCTACCTGGATTATGTTGGATAAGCTTCCATTAAAGAACACTTTCTGTGTTATGTTAGACAGGTAACTCTTTATCCACAATATAGCAGGGGGTGTAAAGCCATAACACATACGTTTTTCCAGCAGCAGACTATGATTGATAATGTCAAAAGCCTCGCTGAAGTCTAACAAAACAGCCCCCACAATGTTTTTATCATCAATTTCTCTCAGCCAATCATCAGTCATTTGTGTAAGTGCTGTGCTTGTTGAATGTCCTTCCCTATAAGTGTCCTGAAGTCTGTTGTCAATTTGTTTACTGTAAAATAGCATTGTCTCTGGTCAAACTGGTCAAACTAAGGGTTGGTAACAGGCTGATTGGTTGGTTAAACCAGTAAAGGGAGCTTGACTATTCTTAGGTAGGGGAATGACTTTTCTTTCCCTTCAGGCCTGAGGGCACACACTTTCTAGTAGGCTAAAATTGAAGATATGGCAAATAGGAGTGGCAATATCGTCCGCTATTATCCTCAGTAATTTTCCATCCAAGTTGTCAGACCCCGGTGGCTTGTCATTGTTGATAGACAACAATAATTTGTTCACTTCTTCCACACTCACCTTACGAAATTCACAATTACAGTGCTTGTCTTTCATAATTAATTTGGTCAGATATACTTGGATGTGTAGTGTCAGTGTTTGTTGATGGCATGTCATGCCTAACTTTGCTAATCTTGTCCATTAATAAATCATTAAAGTAGTTGGCAATATCAGTGGGTTTTGTGATGAATGAGCCATCTGATTCAATGAATGATGGAGCACAGTTTGCCTTTTTGCCCAAAATCTCTTCTTCTTTTTATTCAGTTTAGTGACGTGATTTCTCAACTAGCAGTACGTTTGCCAATCGGTTGTGCAACCAGACTTATTTGCCATTTATTTGCCTCGTTCCTCTCAACTTGTTGTGGAAATTCAACACAGGGACATTCAAAGTCAATCTTAAATGAATCATTGTTTATTATCAGCACACTGGAGAGGTTCCAAAAAAGTCAGTACACATGTCTATCAGGAGCTCTACCGGGGTAGTCCTGTTAGTTCTGCAGACAAGTTATATTTGCATGATTTAGTTTATTCATCATTCATAATTAATTCATCATTAACGTTTGCTTCATTCATGTGACTGACCAATACTGGGTCATGCATGTGACAGACAAATACCTCATGAGGCTTCTTCACTCTAATCTGAGACCTTGAAATGGAGATATCTTTCATTCTTAAAACAAGGGTTTGGGCGTACTACAAAATTGCAGATACTGATAGTGAGGTTTCGTTTAATCAGTCACTCGCATGAACACAGAAATTGGTTATTAGAAAAGCACAAACATAAAAATAAAATAGTTCAATTTCTCATCAATCCACAAGGATTTTAACAAAGTACGTTCATTTTCTCAATGGGTGCATACTTATTAGTAACTGGGATAAGCAATTTCATAAATGTGTCAAGTGCAGCGTCTGGTTGCTTTTTATTACACACCATGGACCAAAAAATATTCTTTACATCAACAACAGGAATCACTACAAAACTTTTTGTATGACCTCTTATACGCTATATTAGGCCTAGCCTTTGGAACTTTGGTTTCCTCATTATGGCTACTATATTGTGATCACTATATCCGATGGATTTGGATACTGCTTTCAAGCTAATTTCTGCAGCATTAGTAAAAACATGATAGATATAAGTTGATGATTTCATTCCTGTGCTGTTTGTAACTACCCTGGTAGGTTGACTGATAACCTGAACTAGGTTGCAGACACTAGTTACAGTTTTAAGCTTTTTCTTGAGTGGGCAGCCTTATGAAAGCCAGTCAATATTGAAAATCACCCAGAAAATATACCTCTCTGTTGATATCACATACATTATCAAGCATTTCACATGATATCCAGATACTGACTGTTAGCACTTGGTGGTCTAAAGCAGATTCCCACCAGAATGGGCTTTAGGTGAGGCAGATGAACCTGTAGCCATATTACTTCAACAGTATTTAACATAAGATCCTCTCTAAGCTTTACAGGAATTTGATTCTGAATATAAACGGCTATACATCCAACTTTTGGCAATTCTGTTCTTTCTGTAGATCTTATAACCATGTATTGCTACCACTGTGTCAACAAATATATTATTTACAGTTGAAGTCGGACGTTTACATACACCTTAGCCAAATACATTTAAACTCAGTTTTTCACAATTCCTGACATTTAATCCGAGTAAAAATTCCCTGTCTTTGGTCAGTTAGGATCACCACTTTATTTTAAGAATGTGAAATGTCAGACTAATAGTAGAGAGAATGATTTATTTCAGCTTTAATTTTTTTCATCACATTCCCAGTGAGTCAGCAGTTTACATACACTCAATTCGTATTTGGTAGCATTGCCTTTAAATTGTTTAACTTGGGTCAAACGTTTCGGGTAGCCTTTCACAAGTTTCCCACAATAAGTTGGGTGAATTTTGGCCCATTCCTCCTGACAGAGCTGGTGTAACTGAGTCAGGTTTGTAGGCCTCCTTGCTCGTACACACTTTTTTAGTTCTGCCCACAAATTGTCTATAGGATTGAGGTCAGGGCTTTGTGATGGCCACTGCAATACCTTGACTTTGTGTTCCTTAAGCCATTTTGCCACAACTTTGGAAGTAGGCTTGGGGTCATTGTCCATTTTAAAGACACATTTGCGACCAAGATTTAACTTCCTGACTGATGTCTTGAGATGTTGCTTCAGTATATCCACATAATTTTCCTTCCTCATGAGGCCATCTATTTTGTGAAGTGCACCAGTCCCTCCTGCAGCAAAGCACCCCCACAACATGATGCTGCCACCCCCGTGCTTCATGTTTGGGATAGTGTTCTTCGGCTTGCAAGCCTCCCCCTTTTTCCTCTAAACATAACAATGGTCATTATGGCCAAACAGTTCTATTTTTGTTTCATCAGACCAGAGGACATTTCTCCAAAAAATATGTTTTTCACTGTGGATATAGATATTTTTGTACCTGTTTCCTAGAGCATCTTCACAAGGTTCTTTGTTGTTGTTCTGGGATTGATTTGCACTTTTCGTACCAAAGTACGTTCATCTCTAGGAGACAGAACGCTTCTCCTTCCTGAGCGGTATGACGGCTGCATGGTCCCATGGTGTTTATACTTGCGTACTATTGTTGGTACAGATGAACGTGGTTCCTTCAGGCGTTTGGAAATTGCTCCCAAGGATGAACCAGACTTGTGGAGGTCTACAATTTTTTTCTGAGATCTTGTCTGATTTCTTTTGATTTTCCCATGATGTCAAGCAAAGAGGCACTGAGTTTGAAGGTAGGCCTTGAAACACATCCATAGGTACACCTCCAATTGACTCAAATGATGTCAATTAGCCTATCAGAAGCTTCTAAATCCATGACGTAATTGTCTGGAAATTTCCAAGCTGTGTAAAGGCACAGTCAACTTAGTGTATGTAAACTTCTGACCCACTGGAATTGTGATACAGTGAATTATAAGTGAAATAATCTGCCTGTAAACAATTGTTGGAAATATTACTTGTGTCATGCACAAAGTAGATGTCCTAACTGACTTGCCAAAACTATAGTTTGTTAACAAGAAATTTGTGGAGTGGTTGAAAAACGAGTTTTAATGACTCCAACCTTAGTGTATGTAAACTTCCAAATTCAACTGTGAGTTTCAGAGATTGTCAGATTATGAATGTCATCTGTTACTAGGAAATTTTTCATTTCACGAACCTTGTTTCTTAAGCTACATATGTTAACGTGGGCTATTTTAGCACTTTTCTGGGATGCTTGATTGTTTTTATTGATTTACTGGGGAGTTTAGTAGAGGTGCTCAGGTTATTTTTGTTAATGCAGGGTGAGCTTCACACAGTGGACTTCCTGCTAGGTTACACCGCCTCAGTGCTAACAGTATAACTCTGTTTCATAGGCACATGATTACTGCATACAATAGCTGTACTATCAGCAGAGACATTCAGGGCATAAATTAGGTTACTTACATTGTGTCTTCCAGCGCCCCTGGGATAATGTACATTTTCTGAAGCATTATGACAAGTCATTGTCTCAATGACGAGTCATTGTCTAAACACAGCCTTATAATGCTGTGAAAGGATCCAGGAACACAAATGTTTTGGGTGGATCCCATCCTCCTTATTATTTGAGCTTTGTTTCCAGAAGGTTTCAAAAGTGTCAATAAATGTTACACCCACAGAGCTGCAATAGTCTCGTAGCCAGTTATGAAGTGCTAAAAGTCTGCTGAATCGTTCAATGACACGATTTAGAGAGGGCAGAGGGCCAGATATTATGGAGCGTTTGTTGACGTCAAGGAGTGACCCAATCAGTTCTTTAAAATCCATCTTCAGCTGTTCTAAGCTTCCCTTCATAATGTCATTGAATCCCACATGAACTATGATAGACTCAATTTCCTGATGCTGTTTTAAAATGTAGTGCTATAAAGTAGATTATCAACTGGGTGGTTCGAGTCCTGAATGCTGATTAACTGACAGCCGTGTTATATCAGACCGTATACCACGGGTATCACAAAACATTTATTTTTACTGCTCTAATTACGTTGGTAACCAGTTTATAACAGCAATAAAGCACCTCAGGGGGTTGTGGTATATGGCCAGTATATCACGGCTAAGGGCTGTGTCCAGGCACTCCGCTATGCGTTGTGCCTAAGAACAGCCTTTAGCCGTGGTATATCGGCCATATACCACTGTCACATGTGCTCCCTCTTTGGCCTCAAGGTCACCAGGCTGCTCGTGATGGCGCACACCTGTCACCATCGTTACGCGCACCTGTGCCTCATCACTCACCTGGGCGCCATCACTTCCCTGATTACCTTCCCTATATATGTCACTCCCCTTGGTACCTTATTGTTTCTGTGTCATGTCTGTGCGTTGTCCGTGTTTCTTATTTTGTATTATGTTGTGTTTATTTATTAAAACACTCTCCCTGAACTTATACATCATTACAACCACACCCCATCGTGCCTTATTGCTTAAGTATAGAAGAGTACTCTAGTATATAGTACAGCAGAGTACAGTACAGTAGAGTACAGTAGTATTCAATACAGCAGAGTACAGTACAGTAGATTACAGTACAATACAGTACAGTTCAATAGTATTCAGTACAGCAGAGTACAGTAGAGTGCTATACAGGAAAGTACAGTAGAGTAGAGTAGAGTACAGTACTATACAGTAGTATACAGTAGCGTGCGATAAAGCAGAGTACAGTGCAGTAGAGTACAGTACAGTAGAATACAGTAGTACACAGTAGAGTGCTATACAGCAGCGTAGAGTACAGTACATTAGAGTGCAGTAGTGTACAGTAGAGTGCTATATAGTAGAGTACAGTACAGTAGACTTCAGTATTATACAGTAGAGTGCTATACAGTAGAGGACAGTACAGTAGAGTGCAGTAGTATACAGTAGAGTGCTATACAGCAGAGTACAGCTAGAGTAAAATAGACTAGTTTACAGTAAAGCAGAGTACAGTACAGTAGAGTACAGTACAGTACAGTACAGTACAGTACAGCACAGTACAGTACAGCGCAGTACAGTACAGTACAGTAGTATCCAGTACAGCAGAGTACAATGCAGTAGAATACAGTACCATACAGTAGAGTGCTGTACAGGAGAGTACAGTACAGTAGAGTACAGTAGTATACAGTAGAGTGCTATACAGCAGAGTACAGTACAGTACATTAAATTGCAGTAGTATACAGTGTAGTGCTATAAAGCAAGTACAGTACAGTACAGTACAATAGAGTGCTATACAGCAGAGTACAATACAGTAGAGAGCAGTAGTATACAGTAGAGTGCTGTACAGTGGAGTACAGTATAGTACAGTGCTATACAACAGCGTACAGTACAGTGGAGTAGTTTACAGAAGTATACAGTACTTCGACCCTCCATTCCATTTCCCTTTACTTCTTTCCTCTCCTTTCATTATTCTGTTCTTATTCTGTTCTTTCTCCAACTCCTTTCCTTCCTTTTCTTTCTCCACTTCCCTTCCTAGTCACATATTACATTTAGATTTTTGTCATTTACACAAACACAAAATGCAAATTGTTTCAGGAAAGGATGTGACTCATTGGTTTAGGTTCCTCCTGTTTTATAATCAGCAGGGTCAATGTTTGTACCATGTTTTGTGCTGCTACCATGTTGTGCTGCTGCCATGTTGTGTTGCTGTTGTACCATGCAGTTGTCATGTTGTGTTGCTACCATGCTATGTTGTTGTCTTAGGTCTCTTTTAATGTAGTGGTGTGTTGTTTCTCTTGTCCTGATGTGTGTTTTGTCCTATATTTTTATTTTATTTTATTTTTAATCCCAGCCCCGTGCCCGCAGGAGGACTTTTGACTTTTGGTAGGCCGTCATTGTAAATAAGAATTTGTTCTTAACTGACTTGCCTAGTTAAAAAAGGTTAAATAAAAAATTAAAAAATAAATGTACAGTATAGTGACAGGAAGAGGTTCCGGTTTTCTACTAACATCATTATGTATAGGATGTATAACCTACTGACAGACAGGATAGCCTTAAATGGCCTTAAATGAGGTAGAAAATAGGCCCAATACAGCTGAATATGATCAATTGTGTTGTGTTAGCTTGTGTCTGTCTGTTCATAGCGGATGTATAACTTGATGAAATCTAAGTTATCATTACAGTACAGTGCATTCGGAAAGTATTCAGACCCCTTGACTTTTTCCACATTTTGTTATGTTACAGCCTTATTATAAAATTGATTAAATCGTTTTTTTCCTCATCAATCTTCACAAAATACCCCATAAGGACAAAGTAAAAACAGATTTGTAGAAATGTTTGCAAATGGAAATATCACATTTACATAAGTAGTCAGACCTTTTACTCAGTACTTTGTTGAGGCACCTTTGGGAGCGATTACAGCCTTGAGTCTTCTTGGGTATGACGCTACAAGCTTGGCACACCTGTATTTGGGGAGTTTATCCCATTCTTCTCTGCAGATCCTCTCAAGCTCTGTCAGCTTGGATGGGGAGCGTAGCTACACAGCTATTTTCAGGCCTCTCCAGAGATGTTAGATCGGGTTCAAGTCTGGGCTGTGGCTGGGCCACTCAAGGACATTCAGAGACTTGTCCCGAAGCCACTCCTGTGTTGTCTTGGCTGTGTGCTTAGGGTTGATGTCCTGTTGGAAGGTGAACCTTCGCCCCAGACTGAAGTCCTGAGCGCTCTGGAGTAGGTTTTCATCAAGGATCTTTCTGAACTTGCTCTGTTCATCTTTCCCTCGATCCTGACTTGTCTTCCAGTCCCTGCTGCTGAAAAACATCCTCACAGCACGATGATGCCACTACCATGCTTAACCGTAGGGATGGTGCCAGGATTCCTCCAGACGTGACGCTTGGCATTCAGGCCAAAAAGTTCAATCTTGGTTTCATCAGACCAGAGAATCGTGTTTCTCATGATCTGAGAGTCCTTTAGGTGCCTTTTGGCAAAATCCAAATGGGCTGTCATGTGCCTTTTACTGAGGAGTGGCTTCTGTCTGGCCACTCTACCATAAAGGCCTGGTTGCTGGAGTGCTGCAGAGACGGTTGTCCTCTTGGAAGGTTTTCCCATCTCCACATAGGAACTCTGGAGCTCTGTCAGAATGACCATTAGGTTCTTGGTCACCTCCTTGACCAATGCCCTTCTCCCCTGATTGCTCAGTTTGGCCAGGCAGCCTGCTCTAGGAATCTTTGTGATTCCAAACTTCTTCCATTTAAGAATGATGGAGGCCACTGTGTTCTTGGGGACCTTCAATGCTGCAGACATTTTTTGGTACCCTTCCCCAGATCGGTGCCTTGACAAAATCCTGTCTCGGAGCTCTGCGGACAATTCCTTCTACCTCATGGCTTGGTTTTTGCTCTGACATGTACTGTCAACTGTGGGAATTCATATAGACAGGTGTGTGCCTTTCCAAATCATGTCCAATCAATTGAATTTACCACAGGTGGACTATAATCAAGTTGTAGAAACTTTTTACGAGAAAAATCGCATAAAAATTGATTTTAAACAGCGGTTGACATTCTTCGAAGTACGGTAATGGAATATTTAGAATTTTTTTGTCACAAAAAGCGTCGGGCGCGTCACCCTTCGAATAGTGTCTTGAACGCACGAACAAAACAGAGGATATTTGAACATAACTATGGATTATTTTGAACCAAACCAACATTTGTTATTGAAGTAGAAGTCCTGGGAGTGCATTCTGACGAAGAACAGCAAAGGTAATCCAATTTTTCTAATAGTAAATCGGAGTTTGGTGAGGGCCAAACTTGGTGGGTGTCTAAATAGCTAGCCCGTGATGGCTGGGCTATCTACTCAGAATATTGCAAAATGTGCTTTTGCCGAAAAGCTATTTTAAAATTGGACATAGCGATTGCAAAAAGGAGTTCTGTATCTATAATTCTTAAAATAATTGTTATGTTTTTTGTGAAAGTTTATCGTGAGTAATTTAGTAAATTCACCGGAAGTTTGCCGTGGGTATGCTAGTTCTGAACGTCACATGCTAATGTAAAAAGCTGGTTTTTGATATAAATATGAACTTGATTGAACAAAACATGCATGTATTGTATAACATAATGTCCTAGGATTGTCATCTGATGAAGATCATCAAAGGTTAGTGCTGCATTTAGCTGTGGTTTGGGTTTATGTGACATTATATGCTAGCTTGAAAAATGGGTGTCTGATTATTTCTGGCTGGGGACTCTGCTGACATAATCTAATGTTTTGCTTTCGTTGCAAAGCCTTTTTGAAATCGGACAGTGTGGTTAGATTAACGAGAGTCTTGTCTTTAAAATGGTGTAAAATAGTCATATGTTTGAGAAATTGAAGTAATAGCTTTCCTAAGGTATTTGAATAACGCGCCACGGGATTCCACTGGCTGTTGAGTAGGTGGGACAATTTCATCCCACATACCCTAGAGAGGTTAATCTAACCACACTGTCCGATTTCAAAAAGGCTTTACAACGAAAGCAAAACATTAGATGATGTCAGCAGAGTACCCAGCCAGAAATAATCAGACACCCATTTTTCAAGCTAGCATATTATATGCATATTCTAGTTTCTGGGAAGTAGTAATAACCAGATTAAATCGGGTACGTTTTTTATCCGGCCGTGCAAATACTGCCCCCTACCCTAGAGAGGTTAACACCCCGGCCGTCCTACAATCTAAAATAGATGCCCTCAATCTCACACAAATTACCATGGAACCTACCAGGTACAACCCTAAATCTGTGAACACGGACACCCTCATAGATATCATCCTGACCAACCTGCCCTCTAAATACACCTCTGCTGTCTTCAACCAGGATCTCAACGATCACTGCCTCATTGCCTACGTCGGTAATGGGTCCGCGGTCAAACGACCACCCCTCATCACTGTCAAACGCTCCCTAAAACACTTCAGTGAGCAAGCCTTTCTAATCGACCTAGCTCGGGTATCCTGGAAGGATATTGACCTCATTCCATCAGTAGAGGATGCCTGGTTACTCTTTAAAAGTGCTTTCCTCGCCATCTTAAATAAGCATGCCCCGTTCAAAAAATGTAGAACTGAGAACAGATTTAGCCCTTGGTTCATTCCAGACTTGACTGCCCTTGACCAGCACAAAAACATCCTGTGGCGTACTGCATTAGCATCAAATAGCCCCCGCGATATGCAACTTTTCAGGGAAGTTAGGAACCAATATACACAGGCAGTTAGGAAAGCAAAGGCTAGATTTTTCAAACAGAAATTTGCATCCTGTAGCACAAACTCAAAAAAGTTCTGGGACACTGGAAAGTCCATGGAGAATAAGAGAACCTCCTCCCAGCTGCCCACTGCACTGAGGCTAGGAAACACTTTCAGCACCGATAAATCTACGATACTCGAGTATTTCAATAAGCATTTTTCTATGGCAGGCCATGCCTTCCACCTGGCTAGCCCTACCCCGGTCAACAGCTCTGCACCCCCCACAGCAACTTGCCCAAGCCTCCCCCATTTCTCCTTCATGCAAATCCTTTCTAAAGTCTTTGAAAGCCAAGTTAACAAACAGATCACCGACCATTTCGAATCCCACCATACCTTCTCCGCTATGCAATCTGGTTTCCGAGCTGGTCATGGGTGCACCTCAGCCACGCTCAAGGTCCTAAACGATATCATAACCTCCATCGATAAAAGACAACACCGTCTTCATCGACTTGGCCAAGGTTTTCGACTCTGTCAATCACTGCATTCTTATCGGCAGACTCAATAGCCTTGGTTTCTCAAATGACTGCCTCGCCTGGTTCACCAACTTTTTCTCAGATTGAGTTCAGTGTGTCAAATCGGAGGGCTTCTCCGGACCGCTGGCAGTCTCTATGGGGGTGCCACAGGGTTCAATTCTCGGGCCGACTCTTTTCTCTGTATATATCAATGATGTCGCTCTTGCTGCTGGTGATTCTCTGATCCACCTCTATGCAGACCACACCATTTTGTATACTTCTGGCCCTTCTTTGGACACTGTGTTAACAAACCTCCAGACGAGCTTCAATGCCATACAACACTCATTCCGTGGCATCCAACTGTTCTTAAATGCAAGTAAAACTGAATGCATGCTCTTCAACCGATCGCTGACAGCACCCGTCTGCCTGTCTGGTATCACTACTCTGGACGGTTCTGACTTAGAATATGTGGACAACTACAAATACCTAGGTGTCGAGTTAGACTGTAAACTCTCATTCCAGACTCAAATTAACCATCTCCAATCCAAAATTAAATCTAGAATCGGCTTCCTATTTCGCAACAAAGCATCCTTCACTCATGCTGCCAAACATACCCTCGTAAAACTGACTAGCCTACCAATCCTCGACTTCGGCGATGTCATTTACAAAATAGCCTCCAACACTCTACTCAGCAAATTGGATAAAGTCTGTCACAGTGCCATCCGTTTTGTCACCAAAGCCCCATATACTACCCACCACTGCGACCTGTATGCTCTCGTTGGCTGGCCCTTGCTACATATTCATCGCCAAACTCACTGGCTTTAGGAAATCTATAAGTCTTTGCTATGTAAAGCCCCGCCTTGTCTCAGCTCACTGGTCACCATAGCAGCACCCACCCGTAGCACGCGCTCCAGCAGGTATATTTCACTGGTCATCCCCAAAGCCAACTTCTCCATTGGCCGCCTTTCCTTCCAGTTCTCTGCTGCCAATGACTGGAACGAATTGCAAAAATCACTGAAGCTCGAGTCTTACATCTCCTGCATTAACTTTAAGCATCAGCTATCAGAGCAGCTTACCGATCATTCTACCTGTGCACAGCCCATCTGTAAATAGCCCACCCAACTACCTCATCCACATATTGTTATTTATTTTTTGCTCCTTTGAACCCCAGTATCTCTACTTGCACATTCATCTTCTGCACATCTTTCATCTTTCGTCTCTCTTCAATTCACAAGAGGCTGAATGCCTCTCAGTAGAGACAGCATCCGAGCGAGCGAAACAGCGCAGCTCTGTCTCTGTATGTATAGTCCATTCTAGCCAGTGCTGTCTGGTCAAAAATAGTATAATATTGTTGCCGCCTGTAGCATTGAATGCAAGGGAAGCCATTTGGCCTTTCTTGATAAAAAATATATTATAATAATAGCCAACCAGCGTTGAGGTAAACTGAATTAAACTCAACTTTAAATGGTACTGGCGCACCAAAAAAAAGTGTCAAGGGAAGCCAGTTAGGATTTGGCTTCACACCAATCACATTGCAGCAATAGCAAACGTTATAAAAAAAAACTTACATTGTTGCATCTCGTTGAGTTGTTGTCCTCCAGTCTTTAGGTACCGAGCTAGCAAAAATTATCCCTTTCTTAAATTAGCCGTGGATGGAGATAGGGATTTGGACTTGTGGTTTTACTTAATTCTTCATATTGGCCAATGATTATAACAGCAATTCTGATCCAGTCACAAATTCATACATTGTGCCCATTGCCTGATAGGATGGAATATCAATATGTATCTAGATGTAGTAGGCTAATGTTAACTAGCGGGCTCATCATTTCCCGTGTCATGAAAGGAAGTTAGGCTAACGAACAAGCATTTTAGCCAGGTAGTCTAGGACAACAAAAATGAAAAGCGTCATAGACTGTTTCGGCAACATGAAAGAGAGGTGAATGGCATTGGCAGTTCTCTACAAGTAAGGTGAGGCAACATGTTTTTTTCCTACTTGCAAGCACGCATGCACACACACACACACACACACACACACACACACACACACACACACACACACACACACACACACACACACACACACACACACACACACACACACACACACACACACATACACAAATCAGTACTATGGACAGCCGCATCATATTTAGTTTATGTTAAGTGGACTAAATTGTTTTTGGTATCTTTTAGTTGTTGCTGTATTAGACTAAGCGTAGGTGACTTCATGATGTTGAAATGTTAGTTGAAATGGTGTTGGCTGGAATAATGGAGGCTGCTCATGTTTTCTTTGCGTCTTGCGGTTTTGTGACGAAACAAAGGTGTCTCGCGCTGCCTTTAGGCCTATATATCATGGTGGTGAGGCATATGAACGAAAAGGTTATAGAGCAAACAATGCAATTATCACATCACATAGGTTGTAATATGGCAAGTTTTTTCTGGCTTGGATTCCCCAGGGATTTTACCCACACACCACTAATGCCTATAACTGAACATCTCTAAAACTAAGAGCATTATATTTGGTACAAAACATTCCCTATGTTCTAGACTTCAGCAGAATCTGGTAATGAATGGTGTGACTGTTGAACAAGTTGAAGAGACTAAATTATTTAGTGTTTACCTTAGATTGTAAACTGTCATGGTCAAAGCATATAGATTCAATGGTTGTAAAGATGGGGAGAGATCTGTCCGTAATAAGAGATGCTCTGCTTTTATGACAGCACACTCCAAAAAGCAAGTCCGCAGGCTCTAGTTTTTTCTTATCTTGATTATTATCCAGTCGTGTGGTCGGGTGCTGCAAGGAAAGACCTAGTTAACAAGAAGTTAAGCTTTTAAATGATGTATGACACTTGTATTTTCATGAATGTTTAATATTACGATTTCTGTAATTTGAATTTGGCACTCTGCAATTTTACCGGATGTTGGCCAGGTGGGACAGTAGCGTCCCAGTGATCTGTAAGAAGTTGAAGTGGCCAGTGATATGAGTCTCTATGTAGGCAGCAGCCTCTCTGAGTTAGTGATTGCTGTTTAGCAGTCTGATGACCTTGAGATTGAAGCTGTTTTTCAGTGTCTCGGTCCCAGCTTTGATGCACCTGCTCTCAATTGTGCATCTGTAAAAGTTTGTCAGGGTTTTAGGAGACAAGCCAAATTTTGTCAGCCTTCTGAGGTTGAATAGGCGCTGTTGCGCCTTCTTCACTGCACTGTCTGTGTGAGTGGACCATTTCAGCTTGTCTGTGATGTATACCCCGAGGAACTTAAAACTTTCCACCTTATCCACTACTGTCCCTTCGATGTGGATGGGGGGGTGCTCCCTCTGCTGTTTCCTGATGTCCACGATCATCTCCTTTGTTTTGTTGACATTGAGTGAGAGGTTATTTTCCTGACACCACACTCCCTGTAGGCTGTCTCGTCGTATTTGGTAATCAAGTCCACTACTGTTGTGTCATCTGCGAACTTGATGATTGAGTTGGAGGAGTGCATGGCCACGCAGTCATGGGTGAACAGGGAGTACAGGAGGGGGCTGAGCACTCACCCTTGTGGGGCCCCAGTGTTGAGGATCAGCGAAGTGGAGATGTTGTTTCCTACCTTCACCACCTGCGGGCGGCCCATCAGAAAGTCCAGGACCCAATTGCACAGGGTGGGGTTGAGACCCAGGGCCTCCAGCTTAATAAAGAGCTTGGGGGGTCCTATGGTGTTAAATGCTGAGCTGTAGTCAATGAACAGCATTCTTACATAGGTATTCCTCTTGTCCAGATGGGATAGGGAAATGTGCAGTGTGATGGCGATTGCATTGTCTGTGGACCTATTAGGGCGGTATGCAAACTGAGGTGGGTCTAGGGTGGCAGGTAAGGTGGAGGTGATACGACCCTTGACTAGTCTCTCAAGCACTTCATGATGACAGAAGTGAGTGGTACGGGGCAATAGTCATTTAGTTCAGTTATCTTTGCCTTCTTGGGTACAGGAACAATGGTGGACATCTTGAAGCATGTGGGGACAGCAGACTGGGATAGGGAGCGATTGAATATGTCCGTAAACACACCTGCCAGCTGGTCTGCGCATGCTCTGAGGACGCAGCTAGGGATGCCGTCTGGGCCAGCAGCCTTGCGAGGGTTAACATGTTTAAATGTCTTACTCACATTGGCCACGGAGAAGGAGAAAGTGTTTCGTTTGTCTAGAAGCGAGACGTCGGTGTCCATGACATGGCTGGTATTCTTTTTGGAGTCCATGATTTCCTGTAGACCCTGCCACATACCTCTCGTGTCTGAGTCGTGGAATTGCGACTCCACTTTGTCCCTATACCAACATTTTGCTTGTTTGATTGCCAAGCGGAGGGAATAACTACACTTTATATTCAGCCATATTCCAAGTCCTCTTTCCATAGTTAAATATGGTGGTTCTCGCGTTCAGTTTTGGGAAAATGCTGCCATTTTTCCACAGTTTCTGGTTAGGGTAGGTTTTAATAGTCACAGTGGGTACAACATCTCCAATGCACTTCCTTATAAACTCACTCACCGAGTCAGCGTATAGATCAATGTTATTCCCTGAGGCTGCCTGGAACATTTCCCAGTCCGCGTGATCAAAACAATTTTTAAGTGTGGATAACGATTGGTCAGACCAGCGTTGAATATTTCTAGTCATGGGTACATCCTGTTTGAGTTTCTGCCTATAAGACGGTAGGAGCAAGATGGAGTCGTGGTCGGATTTGCCAAAGTGAAGGTGAGGGAAGGCCTTGTATGCATCGCGGAAATTAGAGTAGCAGTAATCGAGTGTATTGCTCGCGTAAGTGCTGAAATCAGTATGCTGATATATTTAGGTAGCTTTGTTATCAAATTTGCTTTGTTAAAACCTCTCTAGGGGAGGTGGGACGCAATCGTCCCACACTATTCAACAGCCAGTGAAAAATCAGAGCGCCAAATTTAAAACCACAAATGTCATAATTCAAAGTTCTCAAACATAGGACTATTTTACACCATTTTATAGATACACTTCTCCTGAATCGAACCACGTTGTCCGATTTCCAAAAGGCTTTACAGCGAAAGCAAAACATTAGATTATGTTAGGGGAGTACATAGACACAAATAACCACACAGCCATTTTCCAAGCAACTAGCATGCATCACAAATACCCAAAACACAGCTAAATGCAGCACTAACCTTTGACGATCTTCATCAGATGACACTCCTAGGACATCATTTTACACAATACATGCATTTTTTGTTCGATCAAGTTCATATTTATATTTAAAAACAGCATTTTACATCGGAGCGTGACGTTCAGAAAACATTTTGCCTCCACTTCTGCCGGTGATCAGCGCTACAATTTACAAAAATACTCGTCATAAACGTTGATAAAATATTTAACTGTCATTCAAAGAATTATAGATGAACATCTCCTTTATGCTAACGCTCTGAAATATTTCAAAATAACTTTACTGGGAAAGCACACTTTGCAATAATCTGAGTACTGCACTCAGAAAAATACACTAGGCAATACAGATAGCCGCCATTTTGGAGTCATCTAAAATCATAAATTGCATTAGAAATTTTCCCTTACCTTTGATGATCTTTATCAGAAGGCACTTCCAGGAATCCCATGTCCACAATAAATGTTGTTTTGTTCGATAAAATCCATAATTTATGTCCAAATAGCTCCTTGTTGTTCGCGCGTTCAGTTCATCTACTCCAAATGTAGGAAGCGCACCGAAAAGAAAAGTAACAAAGAAAATCTATTTATGTTCGTTCAAACATGTCAAACGTTGTAAAGCATCAATCTTTAGGGCCTTTTGAACGTGAAACTTCAGTAATATTCCAACCGGACGGTTCCTGTGTCTTGAAAAACGTTTTGGAACACAGGTCCCTTCTCACATGAATGCGCGCCAATGAACTGATGGGTCTACATCTTCCCAGCCTTCTTGTTCGGTCTCTGTTCATCATAGATGCCTCAAACAACTTTCTAAAGACTGTTGACATCTAGTGGAAGCCTCAGGAACTGCAAAATGAACCCTAACTCACTGTGTGTTCCATTGGCAATGACTTGAAAGGACTACAAGCACCAGAATTCTCACTTCCTGGTTGGATTCTTCTCAGGTTTTTGCCTGTCATATGAGTTCTGTTAAACTCACAGACATCATTCAAACAATTTTAGAAACTTCAGAGTGTTTTCTATCCAAATCTACTAATAATATGCATATTCCAGTTCCTGGGCCCGAGTAGTAGGCCGTTTAATTTATGTATGTTTTTCATCCGGCCGTGAAAATACTGCCCCCTACCCTAGAGAGGTTAAAATCCCCAGTTACAATAAATGCAGCCTCAGGATATATGGTTTACAGTTTACATAGAGTCCAGTGAAGTTCCTTGAGTGTCATCGTGGTGTCTGCTTGAGGGGGTATATACACAGCTGTGACGGTAACTGTCGAGAATTCTCTTGTGAGATAATATGGCCGGAATTTGATTGTAAGGAATTCTAGGTCGGGTGAGCAGAAGGACTTTAAATCCTGTATGTTGTTATGATTACACCATGAGTCATTAATCACGAAGCATACACCCCCGCCCTTCTTCCCAGAGAGGTGTTTATCGCTGTTGGCGCGACACATGAAGAAGCCCGTGGCTGAACCGATTCCGACTACGTATCCCGAGAGAGCCATGTTTCTGTGAAGCAGAGAATGTTGCAATCTCTGATGTCTCTCTGGAAGGCAACCCTTGCTCTAATTTCAATTACCTTGTTGTCAAGAAACTGGACACTGGCGAGTAGTATACTTGGAAGCAGTGGGCGGTGTACAGCCTTCCCTGTAGCTCAGTTGGTAGAGCATGGTGTTTGCAACACCAGGGTTGTGGGTTCGATTCCCACGGGGGGCCAGCACAGAAAACGAATGTATGAAATTGTATGAAATGTATGCATTCACTACTTTAAGTCGCTCTGGATAAGAGCGTCTGCTAAATGACTAAAATGTAAATGTAAAAATGTGTGCACGTCGAAATCTGCCTCTTCAGTGGCGATGTTGTTTTGGGTTGGCTTCTGGGATTAGATCCACTATCCTCTGTGGTGGTCCGAACAAAGGATTTGTTTCAGGAAAGTTGTACTCCTGGTCATAATGTTGATAAGTTGACGTCGCTCTTACAATTGAAGTCGGAAGTTTACATACACTTAGGTTGGAGTCATTAAAACTCGTTTTTCAACCACTCCACAAATTTCTTGTTAACAAACTGTAGTTTTGGCAAGTTGGTGAGGACATCTACTTTGTGCATGATAAAAGTAATTTTTCCAACAATTGTTTACAGACAGATTATTTCACTTATAATTCACTGTATCACAATTCCAGTTTCCATGCACTAAGTTGACAGTGCCTTTAAACAGCTTGGAAAATTGTAGAAAATGATGTCATGGATTTAGAAGCTTCTGATAGGCTAATTGACATCATTTGAGTCAATTGGAGGTGCACCTGTGGATGTGTTTCAAGGCCTACTTTCAATCATGGTTAAATCAAAAGAAATCAGCCAA
The DNA here is from genome assembly GCF_901001165.1 of Salmo trutta. Lineage (NCBI taxonomy): Eukaryota > Metazoa > Chordata > Actinopteri > Salmoniformes > Salmonidae > Salmo > Salmo trutta. The sequence continues at coordinate 33,683,051 of NC_042978.1, read as the reverse complement.
GACCTCAGAAACAAAATTGTAGACCTCCACAAGTCTGGTTCATCCTTTGGAGCAATTTCCAAACGCCTGAAGGTACCACGTTCATCTGTACAAACAATAGTACGCAAGTATAAACACCATGGGACCACGCAGCCTTCATACCGCTCAGGAAGGAGACGCATTCTGTCTCCTAGAGATGAACGTACTTCGGTGCGAAAAGTGCAAATCAATCCCAGAACAACAGCAAAGGACCTTGTAAAGATGCTGGAGGAAACAGGTACAAAAGTATCTATATCCGCAGTAAAACGAGTCCTATATCGACATAACCTGAAAGGCTGCTCAGCAAGGAAGAAGCCACTGCTCCAAAACCACCATAAAAAAGCCAGACTACAGTTTTCAACTGCACATGGGGACAAAGATCATACTTTTTGGAGAAATGTCCTCTGGTCTGATGAAACAAAAATAGAACTATTTGGCCTTAATGACCATCATTATGTTTGGAGGAAAAAGGGGGAGGCTTGCAAGCCGAAGAACACCGTCTCAACTGTTGTCGGGGTGCTACTGGTGCACTTCACAAAACAGATAGCATCATGAGGAGGGGAAAATTCTTGTGGATATATTGAAGCATTATCTCAAGACATCAGTCAGGAAGTTAAAGCTTTGTCGCAAATGGGTCTTCCAAATGGACAATGACCCCAAGCATACTTCCAAAGTTATGGAAAAATGGCTAAAGGACAACAAAGTCAGGGTATTGGAGTGGCCATCACAAAGCCCTGACCTTAATCCTATAGAAAATTTGTGAGCAGAACTGAAAAAGCGTGTGCGAGCAAGGAGGCCTACAAACCTGACTCAGTTACACCAGCTCTGTCAGGAGGAATGGTCCAAAGTTCACCCAACTTATTGTGGGAAGCTTGTGGAAGGCAACCTGAAACGTTTGCCTCAAGTTAAACAATTTAAAGGCAATGCTACCAAATACTAATTGAGTGTATGTAAACTTCTGACCCACTGGGAATGTGATGAAAGAAATAAAAGCTGAAAGAAATCATTCTCTCTACTATTATTCTGACATTTCACAAACTTAAAATAAAGTGGTGATCCTAACTGACCTAAGGCAGGGAATTTTTACAAGGATTAAATTACAGAAATTGTGAAAAACTGAGTTTAATGTTGAGGACAGGCGTTCTGCTAGCGGACATCCAATGGAACAACAGGGCGCGAAATACAAAACATCAAAAATCTAATAATTTCAATTTCTCAAACATACGACTATTTTACACCATTTTAAAGAAACACTTCTCCTTAATGTAACCACATGGTCCGATTTCAAAAAGGCTTTACAGCGAAAGCAAAACATTAGATTATGTTAGAAGAGTACGTAGACAAAAATAACCACACAGACATTTTCCAAGCAAGGAGATGTGTCACAAAAACCCAAAATACAGCTAAAATGAAGCACTAACGTTTTACGATCTTCATCAGATGACACTCCTAGGACATCATGTTACACAATACATGTATGTTTTGTTTGATAAAGTTCATATTTATATCCAAAAACAGCATTTTAAATGTATTCCCACCAAAACCCTCGGTGAATGAGCACATCAATTTACAAAATACTCATCATAAACGTTGACAAAATATATACCAAATATTTAAAGAATTATAGATACACTACTCCTTGATGCAACCGCTGTGTCAGATTTTAAAATAGCTTTACGGAGAAACACATTCAATATTCTGAGTACATAGCTCAACCTTCAATGCAAGCTATACAGCTACTCACCAAGTTCTGGCATCAACAAAACTCTGAATTAGTGTTATAAATCATTCCTTACCTTTGCTGATCTTCAGCGGAATGCACTCCAAGAACACCTACTTCCACAAGAAATGTTATTTTTGTTCGAAATACTCCATATTTATGTCCAAATACCTCCGTTTTGTTTGTGCGTTCAGATCACTATCCAAAGGCATAATGCGCGAGCGTAATTTGTGACACGAAAAGTCAAAATGTTCCATTATTGTTCGTAGAAACATGTCAAACGTTGTTTACAATCAATCTTTAGGGTATTTTTAACGTAAAAATGCGATAATATTCCAACTGGACAATAGCGTATTCATTCCAGGAGAAAAAAAAGGAACGCATCACCAAGCCCTTTGTCCTCAGGCAGTCCACTCATTGACTGAGCTACTATTCTCTGCCCAGTAACAGTAGAAGGATGAAAAAAACATTCTAAAGGCTGTTGACAGCCATTGGAAGCCTTAGGAAGTGCAACGTGACCCCACAGACACTGTAGTTTCGATAGGGATTCAAAAGAAGAACTACAATTCTCAGATTTCCCACTTCCTGGTTGGATTTTTCTCAGGTTTTTGCCTGCCATATGAGTTCTGTTATACTCACTGACATCATTCAAACAGTTTTAGAAACTTCAGAGTGTTTTCTATCCAAATCTACTAATAATATGCATATTCTAGTTTCTGGGCCCGAGTAGTAGGCAGTTTAATTTGGGTACATTTTTTATCTGGCCGTGAAAATACTGCCCCCTATACTCAATAGGTTAAATGTATTTGGCTGAGGTGTATGTAAACTTCTGACTTCAACTGTATATCCAACAGTTGACCTAAATTGTTTGTGTTTATGAATTCATGTAGCTCTGTCCTTGAGCTGTTCTTGTCTATTAATGTTTTGTATTTTGTCGTTTCATATTTTGTGTGGACCCCAGGAAGAGTAGCTGCTGCAAATACCAAATGTAACTCATTTCAGGAAACTAGGCGTAAGTCGCAAATCAGAGGCATTTGAAGGTTTATTTAGCTTTTTTAATCAAAATGTGTTTTGGGGGCAGAAATGCCTTCTGGAACATTTGCACTTTCATGTGCCTTAATAACAAACTTGTATGCCATCTGTAAATACAAATGAATTATGAGCATAGTTGGTTTAGCCACAGAAAAAAACAGGAACCTTCCCGCTAGCCAAGATTGGCTGAGATATTGAATGGGCTGGACATGCCGAGAGATGAGTTTCGGATTGATTTGCCATGTAGCATCTTCTGTCTATAAAGTAAGCTGCTCGTTATGTGTAGATAATCCTTTCTACTGCAGTTTTTTCCAAAATATATAACGTTAGCCATAGAGAACTGCAAATGTGTTGCTAATGCTCTCAATAACATAGCTGCCCTGATATTATCAGATGCTATCGACAAATGTCAGTGGGAAAAAGTTGTGATGGACTACTTTCAAGAGGACGATCGTACCATACTGACTCTCTCTGACTTTGAGAATGAATCAGACAATGAGGAAATCCCAGATTTGTTATTTATTTTTTTACCCCTTTTTCTCCCTAATTTTGTGGTAGTTACAGATCCAATTGGTAGTTACAGATTTGTCTCATCGCTGCAACTCCTGTAAGAACACGGGGAGAGGCGAAGGCTGAGAGCCGTGTGTCCTCCGAAACACAACCCAACCAAACCGCACTGCCTCTTGACACAATGCCCACTTAACCCAGAAGCCAGCCACACAAATGTGTCAGAGGAAACACTGTACACCTGGTGACCGTGTCAGTGTGCACTGCGTCTGGCCCGCAACAGGAGTCACTAGTGCGCGATGGGACAAGGACGTCCCTGCTGGCCAAACCCTCCCCTAACCCAGACGATGCGGGGCCAATTGTGCGCCGCCCCATGGGTCTTCCGGTCGTGGCCGGCTGAGACCGAGCCTGGACTCAAACCCAGAATCTCTAGTGGCACAGCTAGCACTGCAATGCAGTGCCTTAGACCACTGTGCCACTCGGGAGATCCCTGATATAGGTAAAACAACAGGTCAAGGGGCTGTGAGACATGGGTTTAACTTTAGACACATGAAAAGTGGGATGTATATGGAGGGTACGGGGCCACAGAAGACGAACAGCAGAGGGGCTAATGACCTTGGAGATGGGGTAAGGGCCGATAAACTGGGGGGAAAGTTTGCGGGACTCCATCCAAAGGGGCAGATCCTGGGTGGACAGCCAAACCTTCTGCCTGAGATGATACAAGGGAACACTCAAAGGCCGAGAGACCCATGGCAGAGCAAGGAAGGGTATTGCGAGAATATTCGACCCACACTAGTTGCTGGCCCCAGGTGGTTGGGTTGGCGGAGACCAAGCAGCGAAGAGTCGTTTCCAAGTCTTGATTGGCTCGCTCTGACTGGCCGTTGGTCTGGAAGTGGAACCCGGAGGACAGGCTGGTCGACGACCTAATGAGTGTGCAGAATGCCTTCCAGAACCAGGACGAGAACTGAGGACCCTGTTCAGAGACCATGTCTACTGGGAGTCCATGGATCTGAAAGACATGCTGAACCATCAGCTGGGCCGTCTCTTTGGCAGAGGGTAGCTTGGGGACAGCAATGAGGTGAGCGGCATTGGAAAACCGATCCACTACTGTCAGGATGGTGGTGTTGCCATCAGATGGGGGGACACCCGTGACAAAGTCCAGGGCTATGTGAGACCATGGACAGTGAGGGACAGGCAGATGTTGAAGGAGACCAGCCGGAGCTTGCCGAGGAGTCTTGTTCTGCGCACAGACCGTGCATGTGGCGATGAATGCAAAGACTTCAGGAATCATGGTAAGCCACCAAAAGCATTGTTGGAAAGGCCGGGGTCCGACGGGAACCCAGGTGGCAGGCAAGCCTGGAGGAGTGGGCCCACTCCAGGACCGAGGAGGGGACTGCGTCAGGAAAAACATCCGGTTATCTGGGCCCCCAATTCTCTGGAGAATCCCAGGAAATGTTGTAGCTGCATTCTGGACATTGCCTGGGGCCAATCCCCCACTGCTCTCACCTTCTCGGGATCCATCTGTATACTCCCTGCAGCGATTATGTAACCCCGGAAGGGGATAGTGTAGTGATGGAATTCGCACTTCTCCACTTCCACAAAAAGCTGGTTCTCCAGGAGGTATTGGGAAATCTGTCGGACGTGGAGCACGTGTTCTTGAGCGGAGGCAGGACGGATAAACCCGGCAGCTAGGGAGTCCTCAATGTAGGTCTCCATAGCCTTGGTCTCCGGACCCGACAGAGAGTACAGTCGTCCCTGGGGCGGAGTGGTGCCTGGGAGAAGGTCAATCCCGCAGTTATAGGGTCGGTGCGGCAGAAGCAAAGTGGCCCGGGCCTTACTAAACACCTCTTGGAGGTTTTGGTACTCAGCGGGAATGGCAGAGAGGTCCAGGGCAACTTCTGAGCCCCCAGGAAGACTTCCCGGGTCAGGCTGCACTGACTTAAGGCACTGAGCGTGGCAGAACGGGCTCCAACCCATGATGGCACCAGCACACCAGTGAAGAGTGAAGAGAATCCCAATACCACGGGAACCTGAGGAGACTCTGTATTTATGTATTGCTTCATTGTTTAAGTATCTGAACAAGAATCTGAACAAGAATTGGATCGCTGTGGTTCCCTGACACCCGTAGGTTGATGGGAGTGGTATTGTGGGTGACCCAGCCTATAGAGCACCCGTCCAGCATTATATCGTCCATGGGAATGGAGAGAGGCTGAGTGGGGATTCCTAGCTCGGAGTAGCGTCCATAAAGCTCTCATCAGCCCCAGTCAATGGGTACTTGGAGAGATCTCAACTAATTTCCCCACTGCAAAATGACGAGTAAGGTGAGCCTGGTCTTTTAGTGGACAGGTGGAGCCAAAATGACCAGTAGTCCCGCAATACTGGCAACTCTTAGTGTGAATCCAGTATAGCCATTCGGCTAAAGACATCCAAGCTCTGCCAAGTTGCATTGCCTTGGGAAGAGATGAATCAGCAGCCTTCGGAGACTCTGGGGGAACTCAGGTAGCCTCGGGTTCTCTTGGAAATGGAGCCATCAGGGACTTCCGGGATGCCTCGAGGCGAGATGGAATCATTGGGCGGGCAAGTGAAATCAAATTTGCTCTCCTTCCTTCATTCCCGTAGTCGCCCATCAATCCGAATGGTCAAGGCGATGAGTGAGTCGAGATACGTCGGTAGTTCCCGGGCTGCAAGCTTGTCCTTTACTTCCTCTGATACTCCGTGCAGGAACATGTCAAACAGCGCTTCTGGGTTCCAGGCACTCTCAGCTGTCAACGTGCAGAAATCCACCTCATAGTCTGCCACACTGCTGGAGTCTTGTCGAAGCTGAAGTAACTTCTGGGCAGCCTCTCTCCCGGACAATGGAGCATTGAATACTTTCTTTACCTCCGCCACAAACTCCTCCAGACTGAAGCATACAGCCAACTTCTGTTCCCATACTGCCGTAACCCAGGCGAGAGCCCTCCCAGACATCAGCGTGATGAGGTATACTATCTTAGAGCAATCCTAGGGGAAGGAGGAGGGCTGCAGCTTGATGATGAGAAAACACTGAGCGAGAAATGCCCTCTCTCCATCGAAGCGTTCCGGGGGAGATAAGAGGGGTTCCCGGGAAACCGGGGTGGCCGGGAGGCTGCGCTACTAACAGCTGGGTTACTGAGGGGCTGGGAGGTTACCGTCGTGGTAGGCTGCCTAACAGGCAACCCACGGAACTGCTCTAGCAATGTGTTCAACGGTCAGTCGTGGCGTTCGGCCAAGGTCTGGAACCCTTCCATAAGACCATGAAGCAACTCCTCGTGCCTTTCGATGGTAGCTCCTTGGGAGGAGATGGTGTTGCGGAGTTGGTGCGAGTCTGCTGGATCAGTCATGGCGAATTCGTACTATCACGTTTTAGGGAATACCCAGATGCAGACAGTGTCGAAGTAACAAAAGTGTATTACTAGAACAGGGGCAGGCAAATCGACAGGTCAAGGGCAGGCAGAGGTCAGTAATCCAGATCAGAGTCAAAAGGTACAGAACGGTAGGCAGGCTCAGGATCAGGGCAGGCAGAATGGTCAAAACCGGGAAAACTAGAAAACAGGAACTATAGACAAAGACAGGAGCCAGGGGGAAAACGCTGGTAGGCTTGATGGACAAAATGAATTGGCAACAGACAAACAGAGAGCACAGGTATAAATACCCTGGGGATAACGGGGAAGATGGGCGACACCTGGAGGTGTGTGGAGACAAGCACAAAGACAGGTGAAACAGATCAGAGTGTGACACTGGTAGAAGCACAGCATGATAAGGAGATGAATACAGTTCTGGCGTTTGATTGCAAATATAGAGGGAGTCGAAAAGAGAACACAGAAGGCTGTTGTATAAAACACCTGTCTCCAGATTACATCTTCAAACTAAGGGCAACCATGGCATCTGTGGCAGAGAGGGAGAAAGATCTGATTATTCTTATGGCATTGCACACGGTCAGTGTGAACCAGAATGACTTGACACAACGAGCCAAGCAAGCTGTACAAATAAAACGGAAATGACACAGGACGTCATATTTCATGAAAGTGGTTGCAGTCTGCCATGAAGCGTTCATCCATGTATACAGGTCAGTCTAACTACAGTTTCAGACATTTTAAGTTTCTAATATTGTCAGAAAGTTGTTTTCATTGCAAGTTAAAGCTTACTATTAGCTAGCTAGCTGACGTTAGGTGGATGGCTCGCTAGCTAACATTAGCGTTAAATGTATGATCTGTGTAGTAATATTATCTCAGAAAGAAATTTGCATTCCTAGTTATAGCCTAATGTTAACCTCTATGGGCTAGGTGGGACGCTTGCGTCCCACCTACTCAACAGCCAGTGTAATCCCGTGGCGCGATATTCAAATACCTTAGAAATGCTATTACTTCAATTTCTCAAACATATGACTATTTTACACCATTTTAAAGACAAGACTCTCGTTAATCTAACCACACTGTCCGATTTCAAAAAGGCTTTGCAACGAAAGCAAAACATTAGATTATGTCAGCAGAGTCCCCAGCCAGAAATAATCAGACACCCATTTTTCAAGCTAGCATATAATGTCACATAAACCCAAACCACAGCTAAATGCAGCACTAACCTTTGATGATCTTCATCAGATGACAATCCTAGGACATTATGTTATACAATACATGCATGTTTTGTTCAATCAAGTTCATATTTATATCAAAAACCAGCTTTTTACATTTGCATGTGACTAGCATGTGACTAGCATTCCCACCGAACACTTCCGGTGAATTTACTAAATTACTCACGATAAACGTTCACAAAAAACATAACAATTATTTTAAGAATTATAGATACAGAACTCCTTTATGCACTCGCTATGTCCGATTTTAAAATAGCTTTTCGGTGAAAGCACATTTTGCAATATTCTGAGTAGATAGCCCGGCCATCACAGGCTAGCTATTTTGACACCCACCAAGTGTGGTACTCACCAAACTCCGATTTACTATTAGAAAAGTTTGATTACCTTTGCTGTCTTCATCAGACTTCTACTTCAATAACAAATGTTGGTTTGGTTCAAAATAATCCATAGTTATATCCAAATAGTGGCGTTTTGTTCGTGCGTTCAAGACACTATCCAATGGGTAAAGAAGGGTGACGCCCCCCACGTTGCGTTTCATGACAAAAAAATTCAAAATATTCCATTACGGTACTTCGAAGCATGTCAACCGCTGTTTAAAATCAATTTTTATGCTATTTTTCTTGTAAAAAAAGCGATAATATTCCGACCGGGAGTGGTTGTTTTCGTTCAAAGAGAGAGAAAGTAAACATGGTGTCGGCTCGGGCACGCGCCTCCAGTCTCATTGTTCTCAGATCGACCACTTACAAAATGCGCTAATGTTTTTCAGCCAGGGCCTGCAAAGCCACCATTCAGCTTTCTAGCACCTTCTGAGAGCCTATGGGAGCGTTAGAAAATGTCACGTCATGCCAGAGATCCCCTGTTTTGGTTAGAGATGATCAAGAAGGCCATGAAATGGTCAGAGAGAGCGCTTCCTGTTTGGAATCTTCTCAGGTTTTGGCCTGCCAAATGAGTTCTGTTATACTCACAGACACCATTCAAACAGTTTTAGAAACTTTAGGGTGTTTTCTATCCAAATCAAACAATTATATGCATATTCTAGTTACTGGGCAGGAGTAGTAACCAGATTAAATCGGGTACGTTTTTTATCCGGCCGTGCAAATACCCTAGCCCCAACAGGTTAACTAGGTGACATTGAATGTATTTGGTTAACTTTAGCTAGCTATGATAATCAGTTTGTATTGCTATTACTCTATGTATTGGGATTATGGTTCATTGTTTAGCTAGCTAGCTACATGTCTAAACAAAAGACCCCAAGTTACAGCATACTGTTAGCTAGCTAGCTGACGTTAGATGGCTGGCTCGCTAGCTAATAGTACATGTATGATCTTTGTAGTAATATTATATCAGCAAGCCATTTGCACTGATAGTTATAGCCTAATGATAGCTATCTAACCAGCTAACATTGAACGTATTTGGTTAACTTTAGCTAGCTATGACAATCGGTTTGTAGTACTAGTACTCTATGGATTGGGATTATGGTTAATTCTTTAGCTAGCTACATGTCTAAACAAAAGACTCCACTTCACCAGATGACCCATCAAGTTAGCCAGGTTTGTCTGATGGTGATTATGGCTGTCTATTGTATAATAATGTTTGTGTCTGGAATTTGTCTTTCAGCATCAGTAGAACACGCCTGACTCTCCTCCACCAGTCATACAAGGAGAATGGTCTAATGCCTCCCATCAAAAAGAGCTGGCCTAAGCAAGAACAGGTTACACCTGAGGACTTGCAGATGGTTGTACTGGAGGATGGTACAGTGCTGGTAGAAAGCTATGGCTGGCAACAACACCTGACTCCGTACTCCAGGCCTCTTCCACAGATCAAGTAGTACTAGCACTTCAGGTGAATATCATTTTAATTGCGTTGTATGAGGTTATTCTTCGTATCTAAACTTGGGAGGTGAATTGATATTAAGCAAGGTTTTTTACAGCTTCGATGCTCTGGAGCCTGGTGTTGTTCAGACTCAGTCGGGACCAGGTTTCAGCTGCTGCACAACGCTGACATCCTTTCTCCCATAGATTTTCTGCCTGTACAAGCACCACCTGGACTGGACACTGCTAGACAAACTTATCTTTTTGAGAAGATAAGGGAGTTTTGCAACAAAGATGCTATGGACATCACATGTCCTGCACCAAAGTCAAGGGCAGGACAGAGACAGGCAAATATAGATATAGATTAGATATAGACAAGACAACAAATATAGATTACCTTGTTCATGCACGGTTCGGACGGACCAGTTCATCGCTGGGGGCGAGTTCCCAGTCATCAGCACTATCTGCAGTTCCTCTATGGACATTCACATGATTCTCTTCTAACACACACGCCACACGTTGCTGTTAGTTTTTCTTTTTTTATCCTGCTGCTGAGCCACTTTACCCCTGATTGTATGCATATAACTACCTCATCTATTGCCAGTATCATTGATATTGTTCTTGTACATACTGTATGTTATTTTGTTCTTTCTCTACTAGCATTGACACTTTCTTTCTTTATATTGACACTATATATTTTTGATATTGCTACTATGCAAGTAACCATTTCGCTGTACTGTTTACACCTTCTGTAGAGACCCATCCACTTAGCAAGCTGTGGCTGGGGGTTATAGCATTTCTTTCACATTACCCATTAATTTAGACAAGTGTCTGGGTAAGCGTCATCTAATATTATATATATTTTTTATTTTATTCTTTATTATTGAATATTTAAAACATACAATATACTTGCAGTGAAGCCTCTCAGCAACTACATCACATTAGTCATCTAACAGACTCCCATCCAGAGCGACACACAGAAGCAACCAGGGTCAACACCCTGCTCAAGGGCACGTCGACAGATCTCCCAGAAGGTCAAAAACGGGGATCCGAAACAGCGATCCATCAACCACCGGCCCAAGGTCCCAACTGTCAGGTCAATAGCCCTCCAAGATCCCCCCACAGTTCCCCAAGAGCTGCCCCTCAACCATCCGACCCCCCCCCCCCCCCCCCCCCCCCCAAGACAAATAAAATAATTCAATTTCCCACCCCCAAGACCCTCGTCCCCAAGCCTCCCGTCCCCGATGCACCAACAACCAACAAAACGAACAAAAGAGAAAAGAGACAAAGACAAAGGAAAACAAAAATGCAAAAAACTAAAGACATCAAGGACAACAAAAATCATAACAGCGTAATCTAATATTTATAAAATATTTTTATCTGTACACTTTCTGTATACCTTGAATTTTTTGTTATTATACACTACTACTTTTACCACTTTTAGTCTTAATCTTTACCACACTACAAGACCTTTAGCACATGACCACACATGTGAATCTGTAAAGAGATGGGTGGGGCTAAGGCTTAAGAGGGTGTGATCAATGCTAAATGGGTGTACACAAAAAAGCTCTCCAGTAGGTGTACCAAACTATTCAGGGCCATTTTCTCAAAACGTGGGGTTAAAAGTTTAACAACTTTCAAAGCACAATGACTTTACCATTGTTCCTCAAATGCAGTGTATGATATACCATTTTGTAGCCCTGAGTCATTTTATCCAATGTAAAAAACACCATTTCAAATTTTTCTACATAAGACCGAATCAAAGCAGTCGGTCACAAATGGTCTCACAGCTCAAGCTTTCACCATCACCCGTCATGACCTGAAAGTGTCTGCTTGTTCCTTTTTGTATTAACACACACACACACACACACACACACACACACACACACACACACACACACAAACACACACCAGTGTATCAGCTCAAACAGATATATGATATATAAGGACTTGCTGGATACGGCCGAGAGCATACTAAGACAGCACATAGACACACACAGGTACACACAGGCGCACACACAGGCACACTACCCATGCATGCACGCACGCACTCACAAAATTATTTTCGGTCTCTAAACTCACTGGCGTAAAGACACTAAACCCACTGGCGTAAAGACACTGCATCAGACATAAGGGCTATCCAATACTGCTCGTGAGAAAAATAATGGCTATGACAAAACTCTATAGATTTGAATTGATAAACCAACACTTACCCTGATGTATTCAATAATATTGAGTTTACCATTTGTTGGCTAGTTTGGGGTTGATGCCTAATCAAGGGTAGGCCTGGAAGGCATGAATTGCCTTCAGAGTTGATTATTAACCCAACAACCTAAAAGGACAGTATCTCACTGCCTCTATTGATCAGTTAAATGGATCTTAAAGGTGCATGTGGGTGTACCAGTGTGTGTGAGAAAGAGAGCGATAAAAAGAGAGCGAAAGAGAGCGAGAGATAAAGAGAGAGATAATTAAAGAGAGAGAGGGGGATAAAGAGAGATAATTAAAGAAAGAGAGGGTGATAAAGAGAGAGATAATTAAAGAGAGAGAGATACAAAGAGAGAGAGATAAAGACAGAAAGAGAAAAAGAGAGTTAGAATTAAAGAGAGGGAGAGAAAGAGAGAGAGATAGAGAGAGAGATGAAGGGAGACAGATAAAGGGAGACAGAAAGAGTGATAGAAAGAGAAATAAAGACAGTGAGAGAGAGAGAGAGAGAGACAAAGAGAGAGAGAGAGAGAGAGAAGGGTATTAGGGAGACAGAGATAGGGAAAAACAAAGAGAGAGAAAGATAAAGAGAGAGAAAATATATATAAAGAGAGATAAAGAGAACAAGAGTGAGAGAGAGAGAATGTGCGTGTGGGGTATGGGGTACGGGGGTATGTGTGTACATCTAGAATTCTTGGAAATGTATTGGTAAACGACATACAGTGTAGCACAGCACAAATAAATATAAAATACAATTATATTTGTCACATGTGCCAAAGACAACAGGCGAAATGCTTTCTTACGAGTCCTTAACCAACAATGCAGAGTTTTAAAAAAGTAAGTAAGAAAAGTTTGCTAAACTAAAGGAAATATTGTAACACAATAACAATAACAAGGCTATACACAAGGGGTACCTGTAACAAGTCAATGTGTAGGGGTACGGGGTAGTAGAGGTAATTGAGGTAATATGTACACTACCGTTCAAAAGTTTAGGGTCACTTGATGTAATTGTTTGTCCATTAAAATAACATCAAATTGATCAAAAATACAGTGTAGACATTGTTAATGTTGTAAATGACTTTTGTTGCAGCAACCATCACTCCTGTGATGGCACGTTGTGTTAGCTAATCCAAGTTTATAATGTATCATTTTAAAAGGCTAATTGATCATTAGAAAACACTGTTGCATGTATGTTAGCACAGCTGAAAACTGTTGTGCTAATTAAAGAAGCAAGATTAAAGAAGCAATAAAACTGGCCTTCTTTAGACTAGTTGAGTATCTGGAGCATCAGCATTTGTGGGTTCGTTTACAGGCTCAAAATGTCCAGAAACATAGAACTTTCTTCTGAAACTCTTCAGTCTATTCTGAGAAATGAAGGCTATTCCATGCAAGAAATTGCCAAGAAACTGAAGATCTTGTACAACGCTGTGTACTACTCCCGTCACAGTACAGCGCAAACTGGCTCTAACCAGAATAGAAAGAGTGGGAGGCCCTGGTGCACAACTGAGCAAAAGGACAAGTGCATTAGAACGTCTAATTTGAGAAACAGACACCTCACAAGTCCTCAACTGGCAGCTTCATTAAATAGTGCCTGCAAAACACCAGTCTCATCGTCAACAGTGAAGAGGCGACTCTGGGAAGCTGGCCTTCTAGGCAGAGTTGCAAAGAAAAAGCCATATCTCAGACTGGCCAATAAAAAGAAAAGATTAAGATGGGCAAAAGAACACAGACACTGGACAAAGGAGTGGCCAGCACAGTCACCGGATCTCAACCCTATTGAGCTGTTGTGGGAGCAGCTTGACTCTTTGGTACGTAAGAAGTGCCCATCAAGCCAACTCGTGGGAGGTGCTTCAGGAAGCATGAGGTGAAATGTCTTCAGATTACCTCAACAAATTGACAACTAGAATGCCAAAGGTCTGCAAGGCTGTAATTGCTGCAAATTGAGGATTCTTTGAAGGACACAATTATTATTAAAATTAAAAATCATTATTTATAGCCTTGTCAACATCTTGACTATATTTCCTACTGATTTTGTAACTCATGTTTTCATTGAAAACAAGGACATTTCGAAGTGACCCCAAACTTTTGAATGGTAGTGTACATGTAGGTAGGGGTAAAGTGACTATGCATACTGTAGATAATAAACAGAGTTGCAGCAGCCTGTGTGAAGCGTGTGAAGGAATGTGTGTGTGTGTGTGTGCATGCGTGCTTGTGTGTGTGTGGCGTCAATATGCATGTGTGTGTGGCGTCAATATGCATGTTTGTGTGTGTATGTGTGTGTGTGTGGCGTCAATATGTAAGTCTGTCTGTGTGTATAGAGGTCCTGGATGGCAGAGAGCTTGGCCCCAGTGATGTACTGGGCCGTACGCACTTACCTCTGTAGCGCCTTGCGGTCGGATGCCGAGCAGTTGCCATATCAAATGATGATGCAACCAGTCAGGATGCTCTCGATGGTGCAGCTGTAGAACATTTTGAGGATCTGAGGAACCATGCCAAATCTTTTCAGCCTCTTGAGGTGAAATAGGCATTGTCGTGCCCTCCTTACGACTGTGTTGCTGTGTTTGGACCATGATATGTCCTTAGTGATGTGGACACCGAGTAACTCTCAACTTTCGCCACTGCAGCCCCATCGATGTCCTCTTTTTCCTGTAGTGCACGATCAGCTCCTTTGTCTTGCTCACGTTGAGGGAGAGGTTGTTGTCATGGCACCACACTGCCAGGTCTCTGACCTCCTCCCTATAGGCTGTCTCATCGTGGTCGGTGATCAGGCCTTCCATCGTTGTGTTGTCAGCAAAAGTAATGATTGTGTTGGAGTCGTGCATGGCTGAACAGGGAGTACAGGAGGGGATTAAGCACGCACCCCTAGGGGCCCCCGTGTTGAGGGTCAACGTGGCGGATGTGTTCTTGCATACCCTCACCACCCGGGGGTTGCCCGTCAGGATGTCCATGATCCAATTGCAGAGGGAGGTGTTCAGTCCCAGGGTCCTTAACTTATTGATGAGCTTGGAGGGCAGTATGGTGTTGAATGCTGAGCTGTAGTCAATGAACAGCATTCTCACGTAGGTGTTCCTTTGGCCCAGGTGGGAAAGGGCAGTGTGGAGTGCAATAGAGACTGTGTCATCCGTGTATCTGTTGGGGCTGTATGTGAATTGAAGTGGGTCCAGGGTTCCTGAGATGATGGTGTTGATGTGAGCCATGGCCAGCCTTTCAAAGCATTTCATGGCTACAGATGTGAGTGCTACAGCCGGTAGTCATTTAGGCAGGGTACCTTGGCATTCTTGGGCACAGGGTCTATGGTGGTCTGCTTGAAACATATAGGTATTACAGACACTTGCCAGCTGGTCAGCACATGCTCTGAGTATGTGTCCTGGTAATCCGTTTGGCCCTGTGGCCTTGTGAATGTTAACCTGTTTCAGGTCTTACTCACATTGGCTACGGAGAGCGTGATCACACAGTCATTCAGCACAGCTGGTCCTCTCATGCATGGTTCAGTGTTGCTTGCCTCGAAGCGAGCATTCAAGGCATTTCGCTCGTCTGGTAGGCCCATGTTACTAGGTCGCTTGCGGCTGAGTCTATATTTGTCCTGTTTTGTAGGGCAAAGTAGCACAAAGTAGCACAATTAGTCAGGAGCCTGTAAAACGGTGGCCATCCCCTCCGACACCATTCTGCCTCTCTTACAACAAATATAATTAAAAAACTTTGTCTTAATAAAATTAATTCCAGCTGATATCTGAATACAGTACTGTAGCAGTGTCACGTCCTGACCAGTAAAAGGGGTTGTTTGTTATTGTAGTTTGGTCAGGGTATGGCAGGGGGTGTTTGTTTAGTGTGTTTCGGGGTTTTTGGTTTATGTTCTATGTTTTCTATTTCTATGTGGTTTTCTAATTTTTCTATGTCTATGTTAGTTTTGTCAATGACCTCCAATCAGAGGCAGCTGTTTGTTGTTATCTCTGATTGGAGGTCATATTTAAGTGTGTTTGTTTTCACTTGTGTTTGTGGGTGGTTGATTCCTGTTTAGTCTATGCACCTGTTTCGTCGTTTGTTTTGTGTAAGTATTTTGGTTTCCTTCAATAAAAGATGTTCACTATACCCGCTGCAGTTTGGTCCACTACCTATAATGACGCTTGTGACAGAACCACCCACCAAAGAAGGACCAAGCAGCGGAGGAAGGAGCAGCAGGAAAGCTATTTAGAGTCGTGGACATGGGAAGAAATATTGGATGGAAAGGGACCCTGGAGGCAGGCAAGGGAGTACTGGCGCCCGAAGGAGGAGCTGGAGGCAGCAAAGGCTGAGCGTCGGAGGTATGAGGCACTATATCCTCCATTTCAGGAGGTGAGGAGGCAGCCCCCCCAAAACATTTGGGGGGGCACACAGGGAGTTGGAGTAAGTCAGGCAATAGGCCTGAATCAACTCCTCGTGCTTATTATGGGGAGCGTTTGGCATTGAGAGCACCGTGCTATGCGGAAGTGCGCATGGTCTCGCCCATCTGCTCGTACAGTCCGGTATGCTTGATACCAGCCCCCCGCAAGTGCCGTGCTAGAGTGGGCATCCAGCCAGGGAAAAGTGCGCCGGCACAGCACATCTGGCCACCAGTGCGTCTCCTAGGCCCAGGCTACCCTGCGCCTGTTCTACGCACGGCAGCCATCATGCTACAGCAAAGCCCAGTTCGCCCTGTGCCAGCACTCCGCCCGTGCAGAGCTACAGTGACAATCCAGCCAGGACGGGTTGTGCAAGCCGTGCGCTCCAGACCTCCAGTGCGTATTCAAGACCCAGTATATCCTGTTCCTGCTCCTCGCACTAGCCCTGTGGTGCGTGTTACTGTTCTGGCACCTCCAAAGCCAGCCCCACGCATCAGGCCTCTAGTGCGCCTGCCCAGTCCAGTACATCCTGTTCCTGCTCCTCGCACTAGCCCTGAGATGCGTGTAAATAGTCTGGCGCCTCCATAGCCACCCCCACGCATCAGGCTTTCAGTGCGCCTGCCCAGTCTAGAACGTCCTGTTCCTGCTCCTCGCACTAGCCCTGTGGGGCGTGTCACTAGTCTGGCGCCTCCAAAGCCAGCCCCACGCATCAGGCCTTCAGTGCGCAGTCCCCGTCCAGAGCTTCCGGCGACAGTGCCCCATCCAGAGCGTCCTGCAACAGTGCCCCATCTAGAGCTTCCGGCGACAGTTCCCCGTCCAGTGCTTCCGGCGACATCCTACAGTCCGGAACCGACAGAGACGGCCCACAGTCCAGAGCCTGCAGAGACGGCCCACAGTCCGGAGCCTGCAGAGATGGCCCACAGTCCGGAGCCTGCAGAAACGGCCCACAGAACGGAGCCTGCAGAGACGGACCACAGAACGGAGCCTGCAGAGACGGCCCACAGTCCGGAGCCTGCAGAGACGGCCCACAGTCCGGAGCCTGCAGAGACGGCCCACAGTCCGGAGCCTGCAGAGACGGCCCACAGTCTGGAGCCTGCTGAGACGGCCCACAGTCCGGAGCCTGCAGAGACGGCCCACAGTCCGGAGCCTGCAGAGATGGCCCACAGTCCGGAGATGGCCCACAGTCTGGAGCCTGCAGAGACGGCCCACAGTCCGGCGCCTGCAGAGACAGCCCACAGTCCGGAGCCTGCAGAGACGGCTCTCAGCCCTGAGTCTCCAGCGACGCTCCTCAGCCCTGAGTCTCCAGCAACGCACCTCAGCCCGAGGTCTCCAGCGGCGCACCTCAGCCCGAGGTCTCCAGCGACGCACCTCAGCCCGAGGTCTCCAGCGACTCACCTCAGCCCGAGGTCTCCAACGACGCACCTCAGCCCGAGGTCTCCAACGACTCACCTCAGCCCGAGGTCTCCAGCGACGCACCTCAGCCCGAGGTCTCCAGCGACGCAGCTCAGCCCGAGGTCTCCAGCGACGCACCTCAGCCCGAGGTCTCCAGCGACGCACCTCAGCCCGAGGTCTCCAGCGACGCACCTCAGCCCGAGGTCTCCAGAGACGCACCTCAGCCCGAGGTCTCCAGCGACGCACCTCAGCCCGAGGTCTCCAGCGACGCACCTCAGCCCGAGGTCTCCAGCGACGCAGCTCAGCCCGAGGTCTCCAGCGACGCAGCTCAGCCCGAGGTCTCCAGCGATGCACCTCAGCCCGAGGTCTCCAGCGACGCACCTCAGCCGCGAAGTCTCCAGCGACGCACCTTAGCCCAGATTCTTCAGCAGTGGTCTGCAGCCATGAGCCTTCAAGGGGGGTGGGCAGGTTAGAATGGGGACTAAAACCAGAGCCTGAGCCACCTCCGTAGTTGGAGGATTGGGGAAGGAGGGGTGTAGCACGGGAGCCGTTGGTGACGGTGGCCACCCTCCCTTCCCTCCCTTTAGTTTGGGGTTATTTTTGTGGGGAGGTTTGTGTTTCGGTGCATCCGGGGTCTGCACCTTTGGGGGTTGGGTACTGTCACGTCTTGACCAGTAAAAGGGTTTGTTTGTTATTGTAGTTTGGTCAGGGCGTGGCAGGAGGTGTTTGTTTAGTGTGTTTCGGGGTTTTTGGTTTATGTTCTATGTTTTCTATTTCTATGTGGTTTTCTAGTTTTCTATGTCTATGTTAGTTTTGTCAATGATCTCCAATCAGAGGCAGCTGTTTGTTGTTATCTCTGATAGGAGGTCATATTTAAGTGTGTTTGTTTTCCCTTGTGTTTGTGGGTGGTTGATTCCTGTTTAGTCTATGCACCTGTTTCGTTGTTTGTTTTGTGTAAGTATTTTGGTTTCCTTCAATAAAAGAAGATGTTCACTATACCCGCTGCAGTTTGGTACACTACCTATAACGATGCTTGTGACAAGCAGTCCAAAGCTATTGATGAGGTTTTTTTCAACAACTGCTGCTATGCAGTCCTGAATTCCTCTGCAGGTTACTGTGCATTGCCTCAATAAATGGCTTTTGTCTATAGCAATGCCATAGTCAGACAGATGATAAAAACAACTAATTTCTCACATATTGTGTGAGTGAGTGAGTGAGTGAGTGAGTGAGTGAGTGAGTGAGTGAGTGAGTGAGGTCAAACAGACGCATGTGTATGGCTCATTCAAGGTTAGTCTTCCACAGCTGCACAGACGCCCACAGAGCGTGAGAGTCCACTTCACAAGAGACTTGCAATATACCCATATACCAGCTACAGGCTTTATAACTGACATAGAGAAGACATCTCTGGGAGTTAAATGTGAGCTTTATCGCGTATGATCTCTCTTTATTGAGTTAAAGTCTAGACTGGTGAAAGGCGCTGGTCTGCAGAAGGAGGCCCAGCAGTGAGTGATTATATACCTTACATCTCCACAGGGTTTTTGGGCACCTGCCCACGCATCTGATGATGTGTGTTTAAAGAACATCACAGAGCATTATTTAAGTGGAGAGAGAGAGAGACTGTATTGAGAGTAAGTGGCTATTGTGTGTGTGTCCAATCCATCCATGCTACAAAGGAGTGGTTCGATAGATAATTACATAGGATGAGAGATGTTTTGTGGAACTATATAAAGTTTCGCAAGTGAATCTAAAACTTGAAGCTTGAAGTCAGTTTGATGGATTGGAGTGTACTGTATATGTGATATTGCTCATCAATTTGAGAGTGAACGTGATTTGAAATGGTGAAGAGGAGCGAAGAGCACTTAACTAACCTCTAGTGGGAGTAATGCATGTACATGCAGGAGACTTCGAGAAATCTTAAGTGTCTAGTTCCCTTAAAGGCAGAGGAAGAAGAAATGAACGGAGAGATGAAGCCAAAGAGAGAGTCAGAGAGAGATAGAGAGAGATAGTGGAAGACTACAATCCACATCAGCTCAAACCCACCTCAGGGTAGCATTTGAACAAGAGGCCCTTAGGGTATGAGTCGAACGACGAGGAGTATCCATTAGTGAGAACATGTAAAGAGCACCCCAGTGCAGTGTGGGTAAGGGTAAGGCGGCCCCTCACACAGGCTGCATCACAAATGGCACCCTATTTCCTACATAGCACACTAGTAGTGGACTATATACGAATTGGGTACCATTTGGCATGCAACCATACTGTAACAATGTCACAGACGGACCTAACCCTCTTTATTCCAGTATACAGGAGTGGAGGGGAGTTCTGAGCTCTGCTCACTAATGTTCACTTGAACAAATGTTCATGTGCAGGCAACACTCTAATGGCTGGCTGAGTGCTGAGAGCAGGGAGGATATGGATAAGGGTTTAACAACGCAGGCCTGTCCCGGACCCCATTAGAAAGCCTTTAGTGTCAGAGCTAAAGCGCTAATTACAGTACAGTGAGCATATTACTGTACCAAGCCTATATTTGTGGGGTTAATGTTACGCTAGGTTATGCTAGGCTAGTTACTATGAACACACAGCTAGGATTGAGGCTAATGCTAACAGTGCTAAGTGAGAATGTATCAGTGCTGACCTCCACAGACAGGACTGACTGCAGCTCATTCCTCAGCTCAGACAAGTGCCAGGGCCTAGGGCTATCTGTCAGGTTCCTCTCATCAGAGTGGTTAGCCATTTAGCGCACTAACCCCTCCGGCCCTCAGCAGAATTAGTCCAGATCTCATATATAAACTGGAGCTAAAATCATCAAAAATCCTGAGACTGGGGCTCAGAGTGAAAGGAATATGGTTTTGCATCTTTTTTTCAGTGCTACTGACTAAGACCGCAGCCAAAATCTTACACAAGCAGTGAAACAGATCAAACCATTTTTATTAGACAGATAATTATGAGAGATAGCAGAGCAACATCATAAAACCCTTCTGTCCCCAGGCACCCCTCTCCGACACACACACACACACACACACACACACACACACACACTTTACTAACCCACCACAACACCTTAGTGAGATCCTTGGAGTGATTGGAGGAGACAGATAGTAATCAAGATGAGACAGAGGAGTAATCAGAGAGACAGATGAGGGATAGAGGAAGAAAGTGGGCATGAGTGTAGGTGGGAAAGAAAAAAAGAGATGGCGGTAAATGCAGAGAGACAAAGAGGTAGAGAGAGCGAGAGAGGGGATGGCACAAGAGAGAAGGAGTGTAAGAAAGGAATGCAAAGAGACAGAGGTAGACTTAACCTTGCGAGAGAGAAAGAGAGTGGTGGAAGAAGCTCTTTAAAGGACAAGGGAGCGGGGAGGGGGTGCAGATGTACTGGGTAAAAAGAGAGAGATTAAGAATGGAGGAGAGGTGGCAGGAGCGATGTAGAGAGAGAGAGGGGAAGAGAGGGAAGCACAGGGGGAGGCACAGGAGGAGAGTGAGAGTAAAGGCATATAGAGAAAGCAAGAGGCAGAGAGAGAGAGATAGAAGGAAGGACAGAGGGAGAGAGAGAGTGAGAGAGAGAGAGAGCGAGAGAGAGAGCAAGCGAGAGAGTGATGACGATTGCAAAAACCTAAGAAAGAAATTGAGGAACATTTACATTTACATTTAAGTCATTTAGCAGACGCTCTTATCCAGAGCGACTTACAAATTGGTGCATTCACCTATAATATCCAGTAGAACAACCACTTTACAATAGTGCATCTAAATCATTTTAAAGGGGGGGGGGGGGGGGGGTTAGAAGGATTACTTTATCCTATCCCAGGTATTCCTTAAAGAGGTGGGGTTTCAGGTGTCTCCGGAAGGTGGTGATTGACTCCGCTGTCCTGGCATCGTGAGGGAGATTGTTCCACCATTGGGGTGCCAGAGCGGCGAACAGTTTTGACTGGGCTGAGCGGGAACTGTGCTTCCTCAGAGGTAGGGAGGCGAGCAGGCCAGAGGTGGATGAGGAACCTATCCAACCAAAAACACAGAGATCCAGAAAACCTGAGCCTACACCTTCACTATGGTGAAACACTAAAACAGTACAGAAATACATGAAGGAAAAAAGAAAGAACAGCACATCAGAAATCAGCTCAATGTAATTGAAGAATCCATGGAATCTAACCACTTCTGGGAAAATTGGAACACACTAAACAAACAACAACATAAGAGCTATCTATCCAAATTAGAGTGTGGATAAACCACTTCTCCAATCTGTTTGACCCTATAACAAAGAAAAAACAGCAATAACATATACATGACTAATTAAAAATCTTAGAGTCAGTTATTAAAGATTACCAGAACCCACACTGGGCGAAAAGGGTCTATATCAGGGGACACTTTTATATTTTAGAGAACACAGACCATTTCCAATGCATATTTTGAGTTTTCTGGATATGCACCACATCCTGACAAATTCTGAATCCAGATGTCTTTTAGACATGATATTGGGATTATTCCAAATATCACACATGAACATACCTTTGGCCGGATATGGACTCATTCAGTATCCTGTGATATGTGGCATCCTATTTTCTCTCTTCATGTTGACAAATACTGACTGTATACATTGCATATCTGTGTTTTCTCAGCACATTCACTATATTAAGCTATATTTATTCCTGATCTGCTTCTCTTGGCTGAGGTCCATATCCAAATCTTGATATGCTGAAAATAAGGATGATTTCTGATGCATTTTTGGGTTTTCAGCACCTGCTCAAGAATTTTACAAAATATATGAAATCCATATTTTTTTCATAATCATATCATTTTTGGATATCATACATGGTATGGCCGGATATTGACTCATTAGATATCCTGAGGTAGATCTATGTGGACATATCATTTTCTCTATATGATGAAAAATACTGACAGTAGGCCTACATAGTATACATCATTTTCTCAGCACATAAATACATATAGTCTTGACTGAGGTCAAGACTATATGTATAGCATCTTGATATGCTTTTTGATATGCTAAAAATAAGGACTATTTCTGATGCATTTCTGAGTTATGAGGACATGCTCAATAATTTCACAAACATTAATTACATATCATTTTTTCAGACAATAGCTATAATTTTGTATTCCCTCTGCATAAAGGCGAGCGCAAACCGCAAGCTAACAGCACTGTAACTGGTAGCCTAGCAACAAGAATCACATATTTTCTGGATTCTCCAATCTCATGCAATGAATTACAGGACAAAATACAAACCCTTCAAACCAAAATAGCCTATGGTATTGAAGGTATTCTAAATTAAATGATATACAGACCACAAATTCCAATTGGCTATACCGTATTCTGTTTAACTATATCCTCAGCTCTGGCATGTTCCTCAAATTCTTGGAACCAAGGAATGATCACCCCAATCCACAAAAGTGGAGACAATGCATGGCTACCACAGCATTCCGCAGCGATATGCCATCCCATCTGGTTTGTGCTTAGTGAATAAATCACCGACAGTGTCATCAGCAAAGCACCCACACACCATCACACCTCCTCCATGCTTCATGTGGAAACCACATATGCGGAGATCATCCGTTCACCTACTCTGCGTCTCACAAAGACACGGTGGTTGGAACCAAAAATCACAAATTTGGACTCATCAGACCAAAGGACAGATTTCCACCGGTATAATGTCCATTGCTCGTGTTTCTTGGCCCAAGCAAATCTCTCCTTATTGGTGTCATTTAGCAGTGGTTTCTTTGCAGCAATTCGACCATGAAGGCCTGATTCACGCAGTCTCTTCTGAACATTGATGTTGAGATGTGTCTGTTACTTGAACTCTGTGAAGCATGTATTTGGGTTGCAATTTCTGAGACTGGTAACTCTGGGTCTTCCTTTCCTGTGGCGATCCTCATGAGAGCCAGTTTCATCATAGTGCTTGATGGTTTTTGCGACTGCACTTGAAGAAACTTTCAAACCTCTTGAAATTTTCCTGATTGACTGACTTTCATTTCTTAAAGTAATGATGGACTGTCATTTCTCTTTGCTTAATTGAGCTGTTAATGATATAATATGGACTTGGTCTTTTACTAAAAAGGGCTATCTTCTATATACCTTTCGGTTACTAGTCAAATGCTCTAACCACTAGGCTGCCTGCCGCCTCATGAAGCTGGTTGACAGAATGCCAAGAGTGTGCAAAGTTGTCATCAAGGCAAAGGGTGGCTACTTTGAAGAATCTAAAAAATAAAATATATTTGGATTTGTCTAACACTTTTTTGGTTACTACAAGATTCCATATGTGCTATGTCATAGTGTTGATGTCTTCATTATTATTAAACAATGTATAAAATAGTAAAAATAAAGAAAAACCCTTGAATGAGTAGGTGTGTCCAAACTTTTGACTGGTACTGGATATATCAACAAATTGGCGAGGGCTCTAGAAAAGTTTGATGCACCCGACCTCACCCTAGTAGAGTCTGAAGTCAAATGTTTACTGTTTGCAGATCATCTGGTGCATTTCCAACCAATGAGGATGTACATCAGCACCTAGATATTCTGTACAGATTCTGTCAGACTTGGATCCTGACAGTTAATTTCAGTAAGACAAAAATAATGGTGTTAAAAAAAAGTCCAGTTGCCAGGACCACAAATACAAATTCCACCTAGACACTGTTGCCTTTAACTATAACTACCTCGTTCTAAACATCAGCATCACAGGTAACTTCCACAAAGCTGTGAATTATCTGAAAGACAAGACAAAAAAGGACCTTTTATTCCATCAAAAGGAACACAAAATTTGACATCCCAATTAGGATCTGGTTAAAATACTTGAATCAGTTATAGAACCCATTGCCCTCTATGGTTGTGAGGTCTGGGGTCCACTCACCAACCAATAATTCACAAAATGGGACAAACACCAAATTTAGACTGCATGCAGAATTCTCCCCCCAAAAAATCCTCCGTGTACAACCTAAAATACCAAATAACGCATGCAGAGCACAATTCGGACGATTCCCGCTAATTACTAAAATCCAGAAAAAAATCAATTAAGAGAGATTGAATATTCAGAGAAAGAGAGAGAGAGACCCAACAAAATATTGAGAAAACATGATTTGGTTATTTGCCCCTATTTTGCCCTAAAGAGACTGACCCAAAATTTTAAAAAGCTTTGACTATGTACAGACTACATGAGTGTGGCCTTGCAATCAAGAGAGGCAGACCTAGGCAGACCTGGCTCTCAAGAGAAGACAGGCTATGTGCACACTGCCCACAAAATGAGGTGGAAACTGAGCTGCACTTCCTGACCTCCTGCTAAACGTATGACCATAATAGAGACACATATTTCCCTCAGATTACACAGATCCACAAAGAATTTGAAAACAAATCCAGTTGTGATTAACTACCCTATCTATTAGATGAAATATCTCAGTGTGCCACCACTGCAGCAAAATGTGTGACCTGTTGCCACAAGAAAAGTGCAACCAGTGGAGAACAAACACTATTGTAAATACAACCTTTATTTAACTGTTTATATATTTTCCCTTTCATACTTCAACTATTTGCACATAGTTACAACATTGTACATGCCAATAATATAACATTTGAAATTACTATATTCTTTTAACATTTTTGTGAGTGTAATGTTTACTAATGTTTCCCTTGTTAATTTCCCTTTTGCTGAGAGAGAAAGAGAGAGAGAGAGAGAGAGAGAGAGAGAGAAGTGTAGTGATCAGCGTGGGGCTGTGACCCCACTTAGTGGAGCTGCTGAAAGCTTTCCGCTTCACTGAGACACCGCATGGAAACACACACACACAGTGTGCCACGGAGCATCCTACAAGAACACACACAACAAGCCATACTAATGAGAGCACACACACACACACACAAACCAACAATTAGCCTATAATTAACATACCTGCAATGTCCTTGCAATCTGAACAAAGTTATTGTGTGTGCGTGCGTGTGTGTCAGGGTTTCTGTTCAACGAGCTCTCACAGTCAGAATTAGACGTTCATCCATGTTTCTGAAATGTCAAATTTCGAAGTGTTTAAGGGTAAGTTTAGGCATTAACTCTACATTTATATGGTTAGGGTTAAGTTCAGGCATTAACTCCAAGTTCATAAGGTTATGCGTTAACTCCAAATGGTTAAGTTAAGGGTTAAGGTTTGGGATAATCTTAAAATAAAAACATAAAAAACAATCTTTCTATTGCTAGATCAGAACTTGTGAACTTTGGAATCAGAGGCAGATGCTTACACCCATCCGCCAATCCTGTCTACAACGCCCTAGCAAAGCCGAAACCTACTTGAAGGTAACAGCGATCACGGCTGTCCCTAGTGGCCAGTTTCCACTTTTGGCCAGTTTGACCATAATGCTTATCGGTCTATGCTTAATTTGCATAAATTGGCTTGTGTGTATTTTCATTAGTCATCATGCATCTTATTTATCCAACAGAACCATTACATGCACACAGCATACGGAGCCTATTTTGTGCAGGATTTCCCCTGCAGCTTCTCAGCTGGTTGCTGCTGGAGTAAAACATGTGTTTTTATAAGCCCATTCAGTACACAATTTTGGGGGGGAGGGTAATAATATGACTGTCACGAACTTCAAAATGAGCGGACCAAGGCGCAGCATGCATTAAATTCCACATCTTTTTAATACAAAGTGAAACTAGAACCAAAACCACAAAATGTACAAAGACCGTGCCGCCATAGTACCCAAACACACTAACACAAAACAATATCCCACAAAGCAGGTGGGAGATAGGGCTTCTTAAATATGATCCCCAATTAGAGGCAACAATTACCAGCTGCCTCTAATTGGGAACCATACAAAACCACCAACATAGTTGGTGGTTTTGTAGTCACACCCTGACCTGACCCCATTCTAGTCACACCCTGACCTAAACCACTATAGAGAATCCAAGGGTTCTCTATGGTCAGGGCATGACACTGACATTTTTATTTTGTCCTTATTTATTTTTTTACTCCACATACAAATGTATGCATACAAACAACAACTTGCAGATGCACACAAACAATGACTACATCTCATCTGCCCAGACCTGCATGCTCACAACTTCATCCCTAGTGCCTGCATAATTGTTTGCCACTTGGCCTTAAATTATATCCATTTGTTTTTCTCGGTCGCCTATGCTATTTCAGTATTTTAAAAATAAATAATTCAATTTTTCCATTGTGTTAATGATGGCGGATTGATTCATTTCCATGTTTTAAAATACGTTTTTCAAGATGAGTGATGAGAAGAGAATCACCCAGCCCATTGGGTATCTCACTACACCCCCATATGTCATGTCTTCAAATTTGCAGACAGATTAAAAGTAAGTTTACATTGTAATAATTCTGACAGAGACATTTCCAGCTCCACCCACAACTTCCAGACTTTATAGCATTCCCAGAAAGCATGGATAATTTTGTCATTATTTGTTTTACCCTTAAGACATGACTCTGCCATTGTGGTGTGGAATTTGTGAATTTTTGTATAATAAATTCTATACATTAGTTTATACTGGATTAAGAATACATTTTTGTTACGTTAGTTATGCTCCAACTTTCCCTCCATATTGTGCCAACATCAGTTCTTTTTAAGTCTTGGTTCCAATAGTTAATATTTTTTTCTAAGAAATTGTCAGTTGGATATGCTCTCTGCAAGGTTTTGTATATCTTCCCTATCATAAGATTCCATCATGTCCATCTGTGAAGGGAGTAGTACACAGCGTTGTACGAGATCTTCAGTTCCTTGGCAATTTCTCACATGTAATAGCCTTCATTTCTCAGAACAAGAATAGATTGACAAGCTTCAGAAGAAAGTACTTTGTTTCTGGCCATTTTGAGACTGTAATCGAACCCACAAATGCTGATGCTGCAGATACTCAACTAGTCTAAAGAAGGCCAGTATTATTGCTTCTTTAATAAGAACAACAGTTTTCAGCTGTGCTAACATAATTGCAAAAGGGTTTTCTAATGACCAATTAGCCTTTTAAAATTATAAACTTGGATTAGCTAACACAATGTGCCATTGGAACACAGGAGTGATGGTTGCTGATAATGGGCCTCTGTACGTGTATGTAGATATTCCATTAAAAATCTGCCGTTTCCAGCAACAATAGTAATTTACAACATTAACAATGTCTACACTGTATTTCTGATTAATTTTATGTTATTTTAATGGACAAAAAATAGCTTTTCTTTCAGAAACAAGGACATTTCTAAGTAACCCCAAACTTTTGAACGATAGTGTACATTTACATAAGTATTAAGACCCTTTACACAGGGTCTTCTTGGGAATGA
This sequence comes from Salmo trutta, assembly GCF_901001165.1. Lineage (NCBI taxonomy): Eukaryota > Metazoa > Chordata > Actinopteri > Salmoniformes > Salmonidae > Salmo > Salmo trutta. The sequence goes on along the minus strand of NC_042978.1, from coordinate 33,655,130 downwards.
CGCAACAAGCTTGGCACACCTGTATTTGGGGAGTTTCTCCCATTCTTCTCTGCAGATCCTCTCAAGCTCTGTCAGGTTGGATCGGGAGCGTCGCTGCACAGCTATTTTCAGGTCTCTCCGGATGTCACGTCCTGACCAGTATAAGGGTTAATTGTTATTGTAGTTTGGTCAGGACGTGGCAGAGGGTATTTGTTTTATGTGGTTCGGGGTGGTGGTTTTTTTAGAAGGGCATTTGATTTATGTATTCCGGGGTTTTTGGGCACTGTGTCAGATTCATGTATTTCTACGTTTTGTCTAGTGTATCTGTTTCTATGTTTAGTTAATTGGGGTTGGGACTCTCAATTGAAGGCAGGTGTTGTCTCTTTGCCTTTGATTGAGAGTCCTATATATTAGGGTGTGTTTGGGTGTGTATTTTGTGGGAGATTGTTTCTTGTTTTGCCTGTTTCTTGTTTAGCGTGAGTAAGCCTTCCAAGACTGTTGTGTTGATCGTGAGTTCGTTGTTTGTTATTTTGGTGTTCGTATTTTTGAGTTAAATAAAACGTCAAGATGAGCATCCACAATCCTGCTGCATTTTGGTCCTCCTTTCCCAACGACAACCGTGACACCGGAGATGTTCGATTGGGTTCAAGTCCGGTCTCTGGCTGGGCCACTCAAGGACAATCAGAGACTTGTCCCTGAGCCACTCCTGTGTTGTCTTGGCTGTGTGCTTAGGGTCATTGTCCTGTTGGAAGGTGAACCTTCGACCCAGTCTGAGGTCCTGAGTGCTCTGGAGCAAGTTTTCATCAAGGATCTCTCATCTTTCCCTTGATCCTGACTAGTCTCTCGGCCATTTCAATTCATAGGATTCATAAAATATTTAATAAATATAGTACGCAACATCCGATCTGGACCAAACCTTTTCTTAATAATGATTAAGAAGTGGGGGATCCAAATAAATGGTAAAAAGCCACCCATGGACCTCCCAAAACCAACACCAAGCATACCCCAATGGCCAGTATGGATTAACATGGTTAGTCGGGATCCCAGGGCTGTCTCAGGAACACTCTTCACATTTCTCCCCAAAAAATAAATGACAAGGCCTAGGAAATTAAATTTTCCCCCAATGTCACACTAATGCAATTCCACAAAATACACAACATGTGCAGTAGCAGATTAGCAAAAAATAAAATAGCATATTATCGAAATAGGCTTTCGCAATGTAGCCTTTAGCCTAGAGTATTTACTTCATACAAAGTCGCCATAAATTCAAAGCACATGCATAATTGACACTACCGGACTGCACATGCGACCCGAATGCAGTTATTAATCCTACAGGAAACCCATACAGTATAGCCTATAAAATAACGTGTGCCTCTTTAAGCTGTCATTGTGACTCTTCAGAGAGTCACAAATTTGATAGGCCTCTATGCACAATTTACTACATAGGCATCTCTGTCACAGAAATTAAGTTTGTTATTAACAATTCCCGAGAGGCATGAGGGAAAAGTCTATCTTCTCCTGTCCTGGAGTCTAGGCTATTTTCCTATCCAGTCCTAATCCCACTGCAAGTTTGAAATCTAAAATCCAGACTCCTGCCCCGCATGAAAATTCCTACATTTATTCTGTAATCAATAGGTTGCATTATCAAAGCACGTATTTCGCCTATGCATGTCAAAATACTGCTAAAACATTTCCTCCGCTTCTCTGTCTGTCCTGTATTACTGCCATATGAGAGCTAGAATGTGTAATCAACAAATGGTATAAGAGTAGATATGGGTATGTTTAAAACAGAGTTGATAACCGTTAAGATACCTTCATATTTAAACTATTTCCACTCTTCATCTCCCCGTTATTCATGAGCTGACCTGCTATCTGTATACTCATCAACTCATTTTGCCAAATATAGGAGATATTCTGTAATTCTTTGTAGGAAGTTATCGAGCAGGCTTAGCAGCTTTGGTCATTTGACTTTTGTTTGCCATAAAAAATTGTGAATGATTCAACAACGCTAAACTCGGAGAGCATTCTGTGCGCTCTGTGTCGAGATAGACAACTGCTGAAATGCACTGAATGAATTAAGGAACATAATAACGCTTTGAATTTATGAACAGCCTTGTTCGGAATTCAGAACAATGTCATTGGTGATCAAACATAGTTACTCTATTATTACTAAATATCGGTTTAATTTGCTCTGATATCTTTTGGGGAGAACCCTGGCTTAGTTACCATATCTTGGTTTTAAATGCTTTAAATGAGCACTTCAGATTTTTTGGGTATTTCCTGCGACTCTAGGGATAAATATGAATTATGCTCGGTATTGAAACTTGGATCAAGCAGCGTACCCGGGTGGAGATGGATTCCTGGTCTTTGGAGGAGAGGATAGACTGGACTTGTGGGCAAGTATTGGAGAGATACAGAAGCCTGCTGGGGAAGCAGGTAAAGGCAGCGAGAGAGGAACTAGCACGGCAAGGACGGAAGCAAAATAATTTGGGGGGGCACACGGGTAGATTGGCGAAGTTAGGGTTGAGACCTGAGCCAACTCCCCATGCTTATCGTGGTGAGCATGTGACTGGTCAGGCACCGGGTTGTTCGTTGATGCGCGATGTATCTCCAGTGCGCATCCACAGCCCAGTACGTCCTGTGCCTGCTCCTCGCACTCTCCCTCCAGTGCACCTCCACAGCCCAGTACGTCCTGTGCCTGCTCCTCGCACTCTCCCTCCAGTGAGTCTATTCAGGCCTTGTATGCCCTGTGCCTGCTCTGCGCACTCGGCCTCCAGCGACGTTCCCTAGTCAAGAGCTCCCAGCAACGTTCCCCAGTCCGGAGCCTCCAGCGACGTTCCCTAGTCCGGTGAGACCTGTTCTGGCTCCACGTATGAAGCCTCCAATGATGATCCATGGTTCGACGCCTCCAGTGATGATCCATGGCACGAAGCCTCCAGTGATGATCCATGGCACGAAGCCTCCAGTGATGATCCATGAGCCTGTAGCGACGGACCCCAGTACGGAACAGCCTGAGACGGCCCACATTACGGAACCTCCCGAGACGGCCCACAGTACGGAACCTACCGAGACGGCCTGCAGCCCGGAACCTCCCGAGACGACCTGCAGCCCGGAACCTCCCGAGACGGCCTGCAGCCCGGAACCTCCCGAGACGGCCTGCAGCCCGGAACCTCCCGAGACGGCCTGCAGCCCGGAACCTCCCGAGACGGCCTGCAGCCCGGAACCTCCCGAGACGGCCTGCAGCCCGGAACCTCCCGAGACAGCCTGCAGCCCAGAACCTCCCGAGATGGCCTGCAGCCCAAAACCTCCTGAGACGGCCTGCAGCCCAGAGTCTTCAGCGGTGGCCTGCAGCCCAGAGTCTTCAGCGGCAGCCTGCAGCCCAGATTCTTCAGCGGCGGCCTGTAGCCCATAGTCTTCAGCAGCAGCCTGCAGCCCAGAGTCTTCAGCGGCGGTCGGCAGTTCAGAGCCTCTGGCGATGATCCACGGTTTGGTTCCTCCGGCGACACAGAAGCAGGGGGATCAGCGGGCGGAGTGGGGGCTACGCCCAGAACCAGAGCCGCCGCCAAGAATAGATGCCCACCCGGACCCTCCCCTATAGGTTCAGGTTTGCGGCCGGGAGTCCGCACCTTTGAGGGGGGGAGGGTACTGTCACGCCCTGACCTGAGAGAGACTGTTTATTTCTCTTTTTTCTTTAGGTCAGGGTGTGGGGTGGGCATTCTATGTCATTATATTTCTATGTTTTGGCCAGGTATGGTTTCCAATCAGAGACAGCTGTCTATCGTTGTCTTTGATTGGGAACCATACTTAGGCAGCCTTTTCCCTCCTGTGTTTGTGGGTAGTTGTTTTCTGTTTTGTGTTTCTGTACCTGACAGAACTGCGCGCTTTTGTTTACCTCTGTACGGAACCTCTTGAGACGGCCCACAGTACGGAACCTCCCGAGAGGTTTGAGTGTTTGTTTGATTTAAATAAATAATCATGAACAAGTGCCACGCTGCATCTTGGTCACCTCTCTATGACGATCGTTACAGGTGGGCTATCGGTAAGCTGCTCAGACAGCTGATGCTTAAAGTTAGTGAGGGAGATATAAGTCTCCAGCTTCAGTGGTTTTTGCAATTCGTTCCAGTCATTGGCAGCAGAGAACTGGAAGGAAAGGCGGCCGAAGGGGGTGTTGGCTTTGGAGCTGACCAGTGAAATATACCTGCTGGAGCACGTGCTACGGGTGGGTGTCACTATGGTGACCAGTGAGCTGAGATAAGGTGGGGCTTTACCTAGCAAAGACGTATAGATGACCTGGAGCCAGTGGGTTTGGCGACGAATATGTAGCAAGGGCCAGCCAATGAGAGCATGCAGGTCACAGTGGTGGGTAGTATATGGGGCTTTGGTGACAAAACGGATGGCACTGTCATAGACTACATCCAATTTGCTGAGTAGAGTGTTGGAGGCTATTTTGTAAATGATATCGCCGAAGTCAAGGATTGGTAGGATAGTCAGTTTTACGAGGGTATGTTTGGCAGCATGAGTGAAGGAGGCTTTGTTGCGAAATAGGAAGCCAGCTCTAGATTTAATTTTAGATGGGAGATGCTTACTGTGAGTCTGGAAGGAGAGTTTACAATCTAACCAGATACCTAGGTATTTGTAGTTGTCCACGTATTCTAAGTCAGAACCACCCAGAGTAGTGATGCTAGTTGGGCGGGCGGGTGCTGGCAGCAATCTGTCGAAGAGCATGCATTTAGTTTTACTAGCATTTAAGAGCAGTTGGAGGCCACAGAAGGAGTGTTGTATGGCATTGAAACTTATTTGGAGGTTTGTTAACACAGTGTCCAAAAAAGGGCCAAATGTATTCAGAATGGTGTGGTCTGCGTAGAGAATGGTCTGCGTAGAGGTGGATCAGAGAATCAACAGCAGCAAGAGCGACATCATTGATATATACAGAGAAAAGAGTCGGCCCGAGAATTGAACCCTGTGGCACCCCCATAGAGACTGCCAGAGGTCCGGACAACAGGCCCTCCGATTTGACACACTGAACTCTATCTGAGAAGTAGTTGGTGAACCAGGCGAGGCAGTCATTTGAGAAACCAAGGCTATTGAGTCTGCCGATAACAATGTGGTGATTGACAGATTCGAAAGCCTTGGCAAGGTCGATGAAGACGGCTGCAACGTTCTGTCTTTTATCGATGGCGGTTATGATATCGTTTAGGACCTTGAACATGGCTGAGGTGCACCCATGACCAGCTCTGAAACCAGATTGCATAGCGGAGAAGGTGCGGTGGGATTCGAAATGGTCGGTGATCTGTTAACTTGGCTTTCAAAGACTTTAGAAAGGCAGGGCAGGATAGATATAGGTCTGTAACAGTTTTGGTCTAGTGTCTCCCCCTTTGAAGAGGGGGATTTCTGCGGCAGCTTTCCAATCTTTAGGGATGAAAGAGAGATTGCATAAGACTAGGCATCCCGCTAGCGGGACACCTATCGACAACATCCGGTGAAATTGGAGGTCACGCAATTCAAATAAATAATCGTAATATTAAACATTTATTATGTCGTGTCTTTGGCTATGCCGGATTAAGTGATATGACATGCTATTCTATAAAATCCTTTCTCTGTAATTAATATTTACCTGATTAAGCTAATCATGTAAATGTAATTAACTAGAAAGTCGGGGCACCACGAAAGAATGTTTATAGAGCTGTTATCTTCCAAATAAACTCTTAAAGACCTAGTAATATTTTACATCAATAGCAGTCAATATTAATCGTCATCTTATTTCAGTCTCATCTGAAAGTTGTAAATTTTTGGTTATCTTCACGAACCCTGGCTAACAAGTTGAATCAGCAATACAAAATTGGGTTTAATTATTTATTTACTAAATACCTAACAAATCACACAGAATTACATATACACAGAATGCAAATTATGTCATACAGAAAACGTCCCTGGTGGACAGAGCCGACATGACGGCTGGTTACACAAACGGAGGGGGTTGGGTTTGAGTGAAAGAGCGGGAAGACAGGAACAAAGGGAGAAGCTATGCTATCGGAAAAACAGTATCTTATGCATTCTAAATTACAGCCCATTTGGAGAAAGAAAATGCAATAAATATTTACTCTGAGCTGCGCTTCGGTAGGTTGGTCATAGATGCTGGCCGTGTTGGCCAACAGAGATCTTCCTGTCCTTGGAAGAATGTCACTGGTGGTAAATTGGATACGTTGTAGTATCGTCGTTGTGTGTTAACCTCTCTAGGGCAGGTGGCACCAAATCATCCCACCTACGTAACAGCCAGTTGAATCCTGTGGCGCGATATTCAAATACCTTAGAAATGCTATTACTTCAATTTCTCAAACATATGACTATTTTACAGCATTTTAAAGACAAGACTCTCGTTAATCTAACCACACTGTCCGATTTCAAAAAGGCTTTACAACGAAAGCAAAACATTAGATTATGTCAGCAGAGTACCCAGCCAGAAATAATCAGACACCCATTTTTCAAGCTAGCATATAATGTCACAAAAACCCAGAAGACAGCTAAATGCAGCACTAACCTTTGATGATCTTCATCAGATGACACACCTAGGACATTATGTTATACAATACATGCATGTTTTTTCAATCAAGTTCATATTTATATCAAAAACCAGCTTTTTACATTAGCATGTGACGTTCAGAACTAGCATACCCCCCGCAAACTTCCGCCGAATTTACTAACAATTTACTAAATTACTCACGATAAACGTTCACAAAAAGCATAACAATTATTTTAAGAATTATAGATACAGAACTCCTCTATGCACTCGATATGTCCGATTTTAAAATAGCTTTTCGGTGAAAGCACATTTTGCAATATTCTAAGTAGATAGCCCGGCATCACAGGGCTAGCTATTTAGACACCCAGCAAGTTTAGCCTTCACCAAACTCCGATTTACTATTAGAAAAGTTTGATTACCTTTCCTGTTCTTCGTCAGAATGCACTCCCAGGACTTCTACTTCAATAACAAATGTTGGTTTGGTCCAAAATAATCCATAGTTATGTTCCAACAGCGGCGTTTTGTTCGTGCGTTCAAGACACTATCCGAATGGTAAATAAGGGTCATGCGCACGGCGCATTTCGTGACTAAAGATTTCTAAATATTTCATTACCGTACTTCGAAGGATGTCAACCGCTGTTTAAAATCAATTTTTATGCCATTTTTCTCGTAAAAAAGCGATAATATTCCGACCGGGAATCTGCAATTAGGTAAACAGACGAAAGAAAATAAATCACTGGGTCGACTCGGGCACGCGCATAAGCCCTTTGTCCTCTGATCGGCCACTTGGCAAAGGCAATAATATGTTTCAGCCAGAGGCTACCTCGATATCGTTCAGCTTTTTCCCGGGCTCTGAGAGCCTATGGGAGCCGTAGGAAGTGTCACGTTACAGCTAAGATCCTCAGTCTTCAATAAACAGAGACAAGAAGAACGACACCTTGTCAGACAGGCCACTTCCTGCATGAAATCTTCTCAGGTTTTTGCCTGCCATATGAGTTCTGTTATACTCACAGACACCATTCAAACAGTTTTAGAAACTTTAGGGTGTTTTCTATCCAAAGCCAATAATTATATGCATATTCTAGTTACTGGGCAGGAGTAGTAACCAGATTAAATCGGGTACGTTTTTTATCCGGCCATGTAAATACTGCCCCCTAGCCCTAACTTAAACTGGATACGTCGTCCGTGCTTTCCTAGCCCACGTTTACAGCTGCTGTTGCTAACTCAACGGCTAGGATGTCTCACTTCTTTAGTGAATAAGAGTTCAAAGTTCATACCATTCACAACCAAAGCTCACGCTGAGGTTGGCTTAGTTCTGTAGTTGACATGTTAGTCCTTTTTAACGTATGGACTGTCGTCCTATCGTCCTCGGAACAGAAGGTTACATTTTCGTCAAGGGCTTATATGGTGGAGGGAGAGAAGGGTGTGTTTCATAGTTTATAACCCATGTCTCTTCACAGGGGCGGGCCACTGATTGAGCAGGGCTCTAACCTTATGAAAACCCAATTCTCTCATTTGGAAGCTGAAATTACATTTAATCTTTTCACAAATAGTTTCATATTCAAACATTTAAATTGCACAAGAATTCCATGTGAATCTGATAACTAGAATGTGTAGACTTTCCCAGATACAGTTTATGTCGTCCTGTCATCAGTCATAATGTCTCAACCGAACTGCCATCGTATTCATTAAGTACCAATGCATATTTTCAACTGGTTCTATTACCGAAATATGGTTCCTTTCCCCCCACTTGGTTGATGTTCCCAGACTCTCTATGTTTAACAAAGGCTATTCAAGAGTCCTTCAGTAGAGTCAGAGAGAGAGGGAAGGGAGAAAGGTATTTATGGGGGGGATCATAAACCTTACCCACAGGCCAACGTCATGACAATGAACATGCAAGTATCTTATATCGTTTAAAAGCTTAAATACTTGTTAATCTTACTGCATTGTACGATTTACAGCGAAAGCATATGCAATTGTTTGAGTACGGCGCCCCACATCAACATATTTTTCAACCAGTACAGGGTTCATAAAATCACAAATAGCGATTAAATAAATTACTTACTTTGAAGAGCTTCCTCTGTTTGCAATCCCAAGGGTCCCAGCTACCTGAATGGTCATTTTGTTAGATAGAATCCTTCTTTATATCCCAAAAAGTCTGTTTAGTTGGCGCCATCGATTTCAGTAATCCACTTGTTCAACATTCAGACAAAGGAGTCCAAAAAAGCTACCGCTAAACTTTGTTCAAACAAGTCAAATTACGTTTCAATGTAATCCTCAGGTATCCTAAAATGTAAATAAACTATCATTTCTCATAAGGAAAGAAATATGTTCAATAGAAAAGTAAAATTAGTAAGCGCGTGTCCTCTTCGTCGTGCGCCAACAGACTGATATTGTATCAGAACTCTTTGTACAAAAACTCAAAATTCTTGCTAGTTTTTGAAGAAACAAGCCTGAAACAATGAACTGTTGACATCTAGTGGAAGCCATAGGAATTGCAATCTGGGAGCTTGAATTACAAAGAACCTATAGCTTTCCATTAGAAGAACCTGGGAGCTAAAAAAAAATTCAGGTTGGTTTTTCTTTGGATTTTTGCCTGCCATATCAATTGTGTTATAGTCTCATACATAATGTTAATATTTCTACAAACTTCAAAGTGTTTTCTATCCAATGCTACCAATTATATGCATATCCTGGCTTCTGGGCCTGAGTAACAGGCAGTTTACTTTGGTCACGTCAGTCAGGCGGATATTGAGAAAAATAGACCCTATCCCGAAGCAGCCATTTTAAGTCACCTAACAGTACGAACTCTGAAGATAGATGGGGGGCAATCAATTCACAAATGAAGTCCAGGGCACAGCTGGGGGCTGAAGGGGGTCTATAACAAGTAGCAACAGTGAGAGACCTACTCTGGAAAGTTGGATTTCCAAAGGTAGAAGCTCGAACTGTTTGGGCACAGACCTGGATAGTTTGACAGAACTCTGCAGGCTATCTCTGCAGTAGATTGCAACTCCACCCCCTTTGGCAGTTCTATCTTGATGGAAAATGTTTTAGTTGGGGATGGAAATTTCACATTTTTGGTGGCCTTCCTAAGCCAGGATTCAGACACAGCTTGGACATCAGGGTTGGTGGAATGTTCTGAAGCAGTGAATAAGACAAATTTAGGGAGTAGGCTTCTGATGTTAACATGCGTGACACCAAGGCTTTTACGGTTACAGAATTCAACAAATGATAGCACCTGGGGAATAGGTGTAGTACTGGGGCTACAGGGCCTGGGTTAACCTCTACATCACCAGAGCAACAGAGGAGGAGTAGGAAAAGGGTACGACTAAAAGCTATAAGAACTGGACGACTAGTGCATTGGGAACAGAGAATAGAAGGAGCAGATTTCTGGGCGTGGTAGAATAGATTCAGGGCATAATGTACAGACATGGGTATGGTAGGATGTAAGTACAGTGGAGGTAAACCTAGGCATTGAGTGACGATGAGAGGGGTTGCATCTCGGGAGGCACCAGTTAAGCCAGGTGAGGTCTCTGCATGTGTGTGGGGTGGGACGAAAGAGCTATCTAAGGCATGTTGATCGGGACTGGGGGCTCTACAGTGAAATAAAACAATAAGAACTAACCGAAACAGCAGTAGACAAGGCACTAGGCTACATGGGGCAGCAAGTAGGCTAGTGATTAGAGTGTTGGACTAGTAATCGAAAGGTTGCAAGATCGAATCCCTGAGCTGACAAGGTAAAAGTCTGTCGTTCTGCCCCTGAACAAGGCAGTTAACTGACTTGCCTAGTTAAATAAAGGTAAAATTAAAAAATAAACATTGACATTAGAGAGAGGCATAAAGCAATCACAGGTGTTGATCAGGAGAGCTAAGACAACAACGGGTAAATGGCAATGAACGGGCAGAGAGGGTCAGTTAGATACACACAGGACCTGATTTCGAGACTGGGGCAGACAGATAAACACAATGAGATACTGTGTTAGTGAACAATCCAGCAGGCTTTAGCTGTGTAGCCGAGTGATCATATGAGCAGCAATAGGTGAGTTAGGGAGCTGTTTGGTAGTCGCTACTACGCTAGGCGAGTGGGAGACATGGCGTTCAGAAATCTAGCAGGACGGGGATAGCAGATGGGTCTTCGGAGACATCGCAACGGAAAAGCCTGTTGAAACCACATCGACCAGATCAGTTGTGATGGATCGGCGGGGCTCCGTGTTGACAATAAAGGGTCCAGGCCAATTGGCAAAAGAGGTGTTGTAGCCACTTGGTTGCAGCTAGCTAGCGGCGATGATCCGGTGTAATGGTCCAGAGCTTGCTGCAGGAGTCCGGTGATGTGGTAGAGAAAAGCAGTCTGATTTGCTCTGGGTTGATATCGCGCTGTGCAGACTGGCAGGTGTGTGAGCTAAAGGTGAAGACAGCTAGCCATGGCTAGCAATGACAAATAGCTAGTAGCTAGCTAGTAGCTAGTTAGCTGGCTAGCTTCTGATGGGGTTCCAGTTATCAAGTTTAACTTGTTATGGATAGGGGGCAGTATTTTCACGGCCGGATAAAAAAAACTCCTGCCCAGAAACTAGAATATGCATATAATTATTAGCTTTGGATAGAAAACACTCCAAGGTTTCTAAAACTGTTTGAATGGTGTCTGTGAGTATAACAGAACTCATATGGCAGGCCAAAACCTGAGAAGATTCCTTACAGGAAGTGCCCTCTCTGACCATTTCTTGGCCTTCTACACTCTCTTTATTGAAAACTGAGGATCTCTGCTGTAACGTGACACTTCCTAGGGCTCCCATAGGCTCTGAGAAGGCGGCAGAACGTTGAAGGCGGCAGAACGACTTCCTGTGAATTTACTAAATTACTCACGATAAATGTTCACAAAAAACATAACAATTATTTTAAGAATTATAGATACAGAACTCCTTTATGCAATCGCTATGTCCGATTTTAAAATAGCTTTTCGGTGAAAGCACATTTTGCAATATTCTGAGTAGATAGCCCGGCCATCACAGGCTAGCTATTTTGACACCCACCAAGTTTGGTACTCACCAAACTCAGATTTACTATAAGAAAATTGGATTACCTTTGCTGTTCTTCGTCAGAATGCACTCCCAGGACTTCTACTTCAATAACAAATATTGGTTTGGTTCAAAATAATCCATAGTTATATCCAAATAGCGGCGTTTTGTTTATGCGTTCAAGACACTATCCGAAGGGTAACGAAGGGTGACGCGCCCAGCAAGTTTCGTGACAAAAATTTTCAAAATATTCCATTACCGTACTTCGAAGCATGTCAAACGCTGTTTAAAATCAATTTTTATGCGATTTTTCTCGTAAAATAGCGATAATATTCCGACCGGGAGTCGTTGTTTTCGTTCAAAGACTGAGAAAGTAAAATGTACTCTTCACGTGCACACGCGCGCCCGTCTCATTGTTCTCAGATCGACCACTATCCAAATGCGCTACTGTTTTTCAGCCTGGGACAGCAGAGTCATCATTCAACGTTCTGGCGCCTTCTGAGAGCCTATGGGAGCCTTAGAAAATGTCACGTTACAGCAGAGATCCTTTGTTTTGGATAGAGATAACAAAGAAGGCCAAGAAATGGTCAGAGAGGGCGCTTCCTGTTTGGAATCTTCTCAGGTTTTGGCCTGCCATATGAGTTCTGTTATACTCACAGACACCATTCAAACAGTTTTAGAAACTTTAGGGTGTTATCTATCCAAATCAAATTATATGCATATTCTAGTTACTGGGCAGGAGTATTAACCAGATTATATTGGGTACGTTTTTTTTCCCGGAGAGTCTTGTCTTTAAAATTGTCTTTAAAATGGTGTAAAATAGTCATATGTTTGAAAAATTGAAGTTTTCGGATTTTCGAGGAGTTTGTATTTCGCGCCACGCCCTATCATTGGATATTGGAGTGGTGTTCCACTAGCGGAACATCTAGATGTAAGAGGTTTTAAAGGTCTTACTCATGACATGATGCTAGCCCACTAGCAGAGATGTGAACCCCCCCTCTCCTGTTAGGAGGGGGCAGTTTTATGACTTTAACAACCACATCATAAATTCTGTGCAGACTCTTCTCTCCTTGATCATGCAGTATATAGAGAAAGAGTTTCACTGTAAGACAAAGGAAAATACTCCTACCTCCCCAAATCGGAGAATTAAACGTTATTCCTAATTTAGAGAATGTGGAAACCAGCTACAACCCTGTCAGTTTTGTTTCATTTTTGTGACCTCATGAAAGACAATACAGCCACATTACCCTAACTCTGTTAATACCAGGTCGTCAATTATGAGGCTTTCATCTAAAGGTTGGATAAAGTGTTTGACTAAGTATAAGAATACTTTTGAAAAGATTACAATGTGATTTAAGTCTTCTCAAATTAAAAAGTGTTTGTTTTAATGGTAACTCGTTTCCAGCCAGTGGACATGGCCAAGTGAACAGACATTGTTTGGAAATGATGAACCAACCCCTTTTCCACTCTAGAATAAAAGCCCCCGTGAAGAAAAGTCACCTCAGTTCCAAATACCGTGAGGATTTGTCAAAAACTTTTAAAAAGGGCTAAGTCTAATTTCAACTCAACCAGCCAGACAACGTGAGAGCTTGCTCCACACGTTAAATGGTATGAACTCTGAACTATTGATCTATAAACTATAAGAAGAAGTGAGTCCTAGATTACAGCCTAACAGACTGCAACTGGAAAGGTAGCAAATCTAGTAAGAACATTGACCGACGCAGAAACCACAACATCTCACTCCACGACGACCCAGAAGAATCTACAAATGACAATGGCGACCTCGACTGGGCAAAACAGAGCCTCACACCACCAGCTCAACTATCGAAGCCAGCTTCACGTAAATACAATGCATTACCTTTCTCCAAACGAGCGATCGTTAGTGGCATATGTATTTATGTGAGAATAGCTTCCCATGTCTGTCCTTAGACTTCCTTCCAACCCCCCCTCCTCTCCCCTCTTTCCTCTCTGAATCTATCGTGGTATAACCAAACTGTTTTTGTTTAGTCCACTAGGGACGGTATTTACTGTATAATGTTATTATGTATTGTATATTCAGTCATTGTTTAATTAGTTACTGAATAAATAATTGAGCAAATTTGGGTATGGATGATTCATAGAAAAGGATGGGTTCATGCAGATAACCAAGATTTTACGATGTTCAGATGAGACTGACATTAGCCCCATATATTACCCACCACTGCAACATGTACGCTCTCGTTGGCTGGCCATCGCTTCATACTCATCGCCGAACCCACTGGCTCCAGGTCATCTACAAGTCTCTGCTAGGTAAAGCCCTGCCTTATCTCAGCTCACTGGTCACGATAGCAGCACCCACCCGTAGCACGCGCTCTAGCAGGTATATCTCACTGGTAACCCCCAAAGCCAATTCCTCCTTTGGTCGCCTTTCCTTCCAGTTCTCTGCTGCCAATGACTGGAACGATCTGCAAAAATCACTGAAGCTGGAGACCCATATCTCCCTCACTAGCTTTAAGCAGCAGCTGCCAGAGAAGCTCACAGAACACTGTACCTGTACATAGCCCATCTGTAAACAGCCCATCCAACTACCTCATCCCCATACTGTATTTATTTATTTATCTTGCTCCTTTGCACCCCAGTATCTCTACTTGCACATTCATCTTCTGCACATCTACCATTCCAGTGTCTAATTGCTATATTGTAATTACTTCGCCACCATGGTCTATTTATTGTCTTACCTCCCTTATCTTACCTCATTTCCACTCACTGAATATAGATTTTTCTTTTTTCTACTGTACTATTGACTGTATGTTTGTTTATTCCATGTGTAACTCTGTGTTGTTGTATGTGTCGAACTGCTGTGCTTTATCTTGGCCAGGTCGTAGTTGTAAATGAGAACTTGTTCTCAACTAGACTACCTGGTTAAATTAAGGTGAAATAGTGTAGTCAGTGACTAGCTAAGACAGAAAGGAGCCGGAAAAAATTTATGGAATGGACAAAGTCCCCCACTCGGGTTGTGAACAGCTGCTGGGAGTATCGGTAAGAGATGACGTGCAGGAGCTTCCTGCAGGAATTTGTAGTCTTGCTGAGGTCTCCTCTGTTACTAATTAGCATTTTGAATTTGACTAAATTGAGGCTAATATACTGATAAAACTCACCTTGTACGAGAGAGAATTACATGTCCATCAAAATGTCAGGTCAGGATAAGCCTACACGAAACACAGACCTTATTATAAAGTAGTTCTAAAATCCCAGATGCAAAAATGAATGGGGAAAAAACGACTGGAACCATTACAGGTTTTTACCGGTTTTATTGGTATTATGACACCTACACTGTCTATTGGGCTCTTAAGGGCTACCCCCTCTTGCCTCCTGAATAATGTAATTACTGGTTAAAGAGACAGTGCACACTTGATCAAATAAGGTACTTCTATGAAAATGTGTTTGATCAGTAAAATAAAATAATCTCAAATTGAAGGGAAACAGATTGTTTATCAAGCTCAATAAGTCATTCCTATAGAAAATGTTTTGTATTGTTAGGTATTACTGGATGGTTGGAGCTAGAAACATAAGCATTTTGCTGCACCTGCGATAACATATGCAAAATATGTGTACACGCCAATTTGGGGTGGGGGATTTGATTGAACAGAGTAGTAGCTGAGTTTATCTCTCTGGATCAAGTGCCATTCTGTCACTTTGGCTAATATACCATTTATTTGCTATTTAGTATGGTGCTATTGAGTATCGTGATGGTATCGGTATCGAAGTCAAAGTTATGGTATTGTGACAACACTAGTAGGGATAATGATGAGGACTCTCATTTTGTTATACAGAAGGGGCGTGGTCTGTCATTCTCTAACCGGAGAGGGGAGACAGGAAAACGTGGGATAGAAATGCCTTTTTGTGTGATTCCTTCCATATTTGATGTTGTCCGCTAGGTAGAGACACTGAGGCCCGTGTTGTTGGTCGCTCCGACTGGTAGTCAGTCATTCAGCCTCAGTACCAGTCAAGAGAGCGCTTCGATCAGCAGCATAGCACAGAACAGAGCAGGGACGGAGAGGAGAGAGAAGAGGCTGCCTTCTACATGCAGCTGTCGCCCGTTTCCTAGTGGGCATTCTGAAATTGGACCGCGAAGAAAGAGGGACTTTTCACAACGCATTCGAAAAAGGAATTTGTATCATGTTTCTTACTGCGGGCGCTCTATTGATGCTTCTTTCATCTGTGCAGGTAAGAAACCGCTGTGTTGGTAGTCGGAGTGGTGTGTGTGGTGGTGGGACGTGGTCTGATGAGTTGGCTCTCTTTGACTCAGTCTGCGGGGATATACTGTTTATTTCCCTCTACATTGCCTCGATATTAGGTCGTTGGCTTATATTGATTTTAGACTATGCATTAGAATTACGCTCAAACGTTGCCTATTTGAGGATTTCGTTATGCTAAAATGTATCCGTGCTTGTAATAAGAAAATCGGTTTAGCACGCGAGCTTGCAGTGATAGGGTAGCCTATTTGTTATAGTAGCCTACACTTGAAGTTTGAACTGCTCTCTGATGATGGTAGGTATTTACCGAGTTTCATAATCGAGCTACCCCACTGGGCACAGAGGTCACAGTTCGGCGTCTAATTTTGATTTACATTTGGTTGAGTTGTCAACTAACGTGAAATCAACCAAAACATGGCACAATGCCATTGGATTTAGGTTAAACGTTGGGTGAAAAAAGACGCTATTCCCTTAAATTGATGACTTTTAGCAAATCCAATCAGCTTTCCACGTTCAACGTTCAACATCGTCGCATTTAATTTTTGTTGTTGAAATGACGTATAACAACGTTGATTCAACCAGTTTTTGCCAGAGGGACACATTTGTCTGCTCTGTATTCTCCCATAATTCAGAATATATAGGCTACGCCTATATGGGATGCTGTTCTGGCTATTTGGGACTTTTGTAGACGCGTTACCAGGCTGGAGTTGAACCCATGGACTGAATCGGATGTGCAGGCTACGGCTCACCAACAACTGTAACAATTTACGGACATTAAAGTAGCCGCGGGACAATCGCCCGTTGCCGCAACACAAGTCAGATCAGATGAATGGTTTTTAGCGATGCTAATGGTTCACACACACACGAACGCACACACGCACATGGATAGCCTATTGTTTTCTGGTCCGTTGGCTACACCATAACCTAATTTGCTAACCTATATCAGAATTACAGATGACCCGAGTAAACCCTAACATATCGGGTTAGGGTCAGTCCCATGCCGACAACAAAGCCGTGGTCAGTCACCCGAGCTGGGTGGATGTTGTTGAATGTTGAATTAGTGTGCGCTTCGCTAACACGTTGTGAAATGAGGACGCTGGACAGATTGCTCATGCCTATCGCGTTGTTAAATGAGGAGTACACTGACTGAACAGATTTATAAAGCCTATCGTGTAGGCTATAGTTGACTATATTTCAGCTCGCGGTTATGTCAGTGCCAGTAAACACTGTGGGATTGTAACTCATATTTATTCACCGGGTTTGTCTCGAAAGCTACCCCCATCCCCTCAAAGCATGTTCAATAAGCTACCCAACCCGTTTGGTTGTGCATATTCCTTGTGTTAATGTATTCATTTAGCACAGTATAGGTATTTGAAACATGTCTAGAGACGTTTTATGTTGGAAAGTAAGATAAACAACTGAGAAGCAAATAAATAGAGTGATTGCAGAGAATTTGCAGATTAGAATTGATTAGAATTGAATGAGTAAGTTCACATGGAAGGGTTACAGGTTTTTGACACAATCACATACACCGATCTATAATGTTGTTGGATTGGTCTTGGATCCCTCTCCACATGTAATCCTGTGCTCTCACACCGATGCTTGAATACTTCTGAAATACCCTATTCCTTCATATCTCCCCTGAACTAATGACTGATCTGAAAACCATCTTATAGGTGAAAGCAAGCAATAGTTTCTAATACATAGCTTTCACCTGTATATAGCCATGTCAGATCTGTGATCACCAGGAGGGTGAAGGTGGAGGGTGTGTTTACTTTCTGAAGTTCTGTAGTAGCAGGGTCTGGATCACCTGTATATAGCCATGTCAGATCTGTGATCACCACGAGGGTGAAGGTGGAGGGTGTGTTTACTTTCTGAAGTTCTGTAGTAGCAGGGTCTGGATCCCAAATGGCACCCTGGTCAAAAGTAAAGCACTATAAGGAATAGGGTGCCATTTGGGATGTCGACAGGCCAATCATGCTACCCGCTAACCCTTACCCTTATTACTCTAATCACCTGCCTGAGTGACATATGCCATTGTGCTGCTCTGTGAGGGGGGAGGGGATCGGGTAGGGGGCAGGGAGAGGGGCATAGAGAGGTGGCCTTCTGTCTCTGCCACTGAGCAGGGCCCGTCCTAATGTGCCATCATTGTTGCTCTTATTTGACACAGATATAGTCCTATATGTTGTTATATTACATTTAGAATATGTCTCTTTTATGCAGTCTATATTATATTGCATTTGAAGCTGGTTAATATGTCTCTTGTCTTGCCTATCATGATATTTCTTAGTGGTTATTACATTGTTGTTACCTCTACTAATATAAGCTACTCAGCAGATACTTTTTCCAAAGCAGTTTATAGTGCAATGAGTGCATACATTTTAAAGTAGGTGTAACCCCTCTAGGATTATATTGATTATTGTAGATCACACCCTTCAGTTCTAATGCTCTGTTTTCCAGGTTGCTGTGCATGGCGGAGGGGCCGTGGGGTCGTTGCCACGCAGGCAGGGGTCGTTGCCGTGCACACAAGGGTTCTCCCAGGAGGAGTACAGTATTGCCGTGGACGAGGAGCTGAGAGAGGGACAAGCACTCCTCACCGGTACGTCTCACACACAAACACCTGTCTGTGTGAACACATAAGCACACACAGATACACACGTCAAATGCACACACACACACACACACACACACACACACACACACACACACACACACACACACACACACACACACACACTTAGTCAGTGGGTAGAGTCTGCACAACAGTATGGAGGAGTTTTTCCTTATGAACACGGAGGGAGGGGGAGGATTAGGTGAGTATCAGGGAGACAGTGTGAGGGTCGGGGCAGAGTGGTGGAGGGGCTGAAACCGTCTACCTCGTCACACACACAGTGGGTGTTTCCCCACACACACTCATTGACACACACACACACACAGTGGGTGTTTCCCCACACACACTCATTGACACACACACACACACACACACACACACACACACACACACACATATTGGGTGTTTCCCCACACACACACACCACATGCTGATGAAACAGTGTGTGATCAATGAGATTGATCTGGCCAGCCTATATCCATCTTCTGATCAATGACCTCTGTCTGTGATCCACTCGGGGTGCGTGTGTGTGAATGAGTGTTACTAAGCTGTGCGCTGTGCGGTTGATAGTGCCAGAGGCATACTGAGGCAGACCTAGCTGTGAGTCTGTGTGTTCAGGATGGTTAATTCACAGTTTATTGTGCTAGATGTCCTTTTCTAGTCTCTAGTCTGTTGGCTATTTGGTTTATTTACATTTCATTGACTCCTGTGAAGCTGTCAAATTCTTGCAAGGTAGTGATCTGACAGGAAACTATGGTAAACACAAAGAGGGAGGGAGAGAGATAGATAGGGAGAGAGAGGGAGCTAGAGAGGGAGAGAGAGTAAAAAATATATATTTTTAGTTCACTTTTGTTTATTATCTATTTCACTTGCTTTGGCAATGTAAACATGTTTCCATGCCAATAAAGCCCTTAAATTGAAATTGAATTGAGAGACAGGGGGGGTCTGGGTGAGGGAGAGAGATAGAGAGAAAGAACATCCCCCTTTCCCATCTCTCCAATAAGAATTTCACACCAGGCCATGACATACCACAGTCTGACTGGATTTAGTGAGTGAGTGTTTGTGTGTTTGTGTGTATATGTGTGTGTGTGTTACGATGTAATTATTTTTTGATTGTCCTGCTGATTCACTTCCTCTGTTCTTTGTATCAGGACATTAGCCATTAGGTGTTGTACACATTGGGTTGCAAAGGGAGGGTATATTACTTAAACTTACCAGTAAACTGCAAGAATTTTGTTATCTTTCAAGGATTTTATAGTGGCCCTTTTGGGTACTTCAGATTATCACAGGTGTCTGTAATTATCTCTGGCCCTCTGTGTGGCCTTATCACATGTCAAATATATTAAATAATTCAATACAATTATAAAAAATAAAAAATAGAATGAAAAAGCTGTAAAATATTATCCTAAGTATAAACTGCCAACTTAGTGAATAACATTGGTGTTTATTTATTTGACTATGTCAATATGTATTTGCTGTCAATGTTATGGCGTCGAACTGGTGGCAGCTGTGAAGAAAAGTCTGTAGTTGGAAGAGTTGAGTTAAATCATTCCATTGATGATTAGATGCTTTTGTCATTAACTACGCTATTTTCTCTTTAACCATGATCTGTCTACTAGAAACTCATGGACAGTATGGACACAGATAGAAAAAAGGAATAGTATATATCAATACATTTTTAACAAGTTATTCAAGTATAAATGACCAAAGTTATGATAGATTGCCAAAGATTTTCAGTTAATTACTAAAATGACTGAATGTTTCGGTAACTTACCGGTAGCTTTGAAACCGTATGTACACACACACACACACACACACACACACACACACACACACACACACACACACACACACACACACACACACACACACACACACACACACACACACACACACACACACACAGCAGTCCAAAATATGGGAAAGAATTTCACTCACACACACACAGAGAGAGTGACAGAGACCGACAGACATATAGAGGGTCACAGACAGACTGCCCTGGGGTATAGACAGCTGGAGGCTTAGTTAATTATTTAATTGGAGCAGGAGGAAGAGAGTCAATTATTAATGAAGGGATGGAGAGGAGACATCATTTAAATCATAAGGAGCGGGGATGAAAGGGTTTAGGGGAGGAGAGGGGCTAGGATGAGGGGTGGAGCAATTAAATGGGTTTAGGGGAGGAGAGGGGCTAGGATGAGGGGTGGAGCAATTAAATGGGTTTAGGGGTAGAGAGGGGCTAGGATGAGGGGTGGAGCAATTAAATGGGTTTAGGGGTAGAGAGGGGCTAGGATGAGGGGTGGAGCGACGAAAGGGTTTAGGGGAGGAGAGGGGCTAGGATGAGGGGTGGAGCGACGAAAGGGTTTAGGGGAGGAGAGAGGGGCTAGGATGAGGGGTGGAGCAATTAAATGGGTTTAGGGGAGGAGAGAGGGGCTAGGATGAGGGGTGGAGCGACGAAAGGGTTTAGGGGAGGAGAGGGGCTAGGATGAGGGGTGGAGCGACGAAAGGGTTTAGGGGAGGAGAGGGGCTAGGATGAGGGGTGGAGCGACGAAAGGGTTTAGGGGAGGAGAGGGGCTAGGATGAGGGGTGGAGCAATTAAATGGGTTTAGGGGAGGAGAGGGGCTAGGATGAGGGGTGGAGCAATTAAATGGGTTTAGGGGAGGAGAGGGGCTAGGATGAGGGGTGGAGCAATTAAATGGGTTTAGGGAAGGAGAGAGG